>NC_083705.1:20632834-20935864 GCF_033118175.1 Dama dama
AGCTATTTGCTGAGGGCCTTAAAGAGCAGAGTTAGTGACCCTCATCTTTCCCAATTCTGATTTTATGGCTGAGGCCTTGAGTTAATGGTAAATGTCCTCATTGTTTCGGTTTGCTGAAACATTATGTAAACCCAGCATCAGGCGGCTGTTTGACTGGCGACAAACAATTCTGCATTCCAGAGCATGCTGACCCTGTGGCCAGCTTGTTTTGTTTGCTTTTCACTAACAAAGAGCGTCTCATTTAAACTTCTGAAAGTTAAACCACATTCCATGTTCCCTTTTGCCCTCCCTCATACAAATGTCAGTGTGTGTTTGAGACAGACAGAGGAATAGAGGGAGCCAGAGACAGAAAGAGATGGAGAAGCCATGGAATTAGCTAGCTGCTATGCTTCAGACTACTGCTCATGCCCTGACCCAAAAGAGGCCTGGAGAGAGCGCCAAGGATTGGACACCAGGTCCAAAGAACCACACTGAAGTGCTGCTAGTCTCAGCAGACCACCTGCTCCCAAAGCATTAACAAACATGGACAACATCCTTGCCACGTCTCCACTCCGTCCTAGTTCCCTCTTGGTGGTTCAGATGGGAAGAATCTGTCTGCAATGCAAGAGACCCAGGTTTGATTCTTGGGTCAGGAAGATCCCCCAGAGAAGAGAATGGCTACCCACTCCAGTATTCTTGCCTGGACAGAGGAGCCTAACAAGTTACAGTCCACAGGGTCACAAAGAGTCTGACTCTGAGACGTTATCTTTTCCACCCAAATGAGTTGAGACAATTAGATGGGCCTTACATTCTGTGCATGGTCAACCCTCAGTAAACAGCAGCGTTAGGAGTTTTCCAAGGAATTCTCTAATTTTCTACAACTAAAAATCCTATACATTGTGAATAAGCTTCTGTTGTTTCTACCTATGACATGTTGACATGGGTGCAATATCACTTAGTGTTATTATTGAGAAATCTTCAACCGTTATCCATCTCCACGAAAGATCTTCACTCGTGGTTCTGTGCGGGGTGAGTTGTGGGGAATACAGAAGGACACTCGGGCTGCTAGAAGGCTCACGCTAAGAATTTACAGACTGCAGGCTGAAGGTGAAGGAGTATTTCTTGTGAGGCCTAGACTCCTTCCCCTTACTGTTGGTATTGTTTTAGTTTGTCTGGTTTGAACCAAAGCCAGCTGAATCTCCTCCAAGTTCTAGTCACGGTCAGATCTCAGGAGACAGCCTGTCTGTTCAAAAAAAAAAAATATCTGCCTGGACATCCACCCCAGCCCGAGTCATGACAGATCACTGATGCCTTGTGACCCCAGCAAGTGTCCCCATTCCATTCACGGTGAAAGGAAGGGGCAACAACATTAAGCGCTGTAATCTCCACATCTGAGGTTACTGGAGCCTGAATAAGAAGCCCTATGAGCAGATGAGGCTGCAGGGCCAGTTTCCATCTGGCATAGTCGGCCTCTCCTGCCAGGCATCTCTGTCTTCTTCATTTTTTCCTCTATTTACTCACGGGTGCCTCCTCTCAGGGCCTCAAGGCACTTTTGATTGTCTGCCTCTAATTAGTGAGCATATAATGGGCCTGACCCTGACCAATTCCCTGAAAAGATAGGAGAGAACCAGAAGAAGGGTCTCCACTCACAAGGAGCTTATAATCTAGAGGTGGAGGTAAAAATGACAACATTAAAAATGGAATAGAGATACGAAATATACTGCATGCGTGTATTTGGAACTTCCCAGGAGGCGCTAGAGGTTAAAAACAAAAACTCCACCTGCCATTGCAAGAGACATATGGGTCTGATCCCTGGGTCAGGAAGATTCCCTGGAGGAGGGCATGGCAATCCACTCCAGTATTCTTGCCTGAAGAATGCCATGGACTGAGGAGCCTGGTGGGCTACTGTCCATGGAGTCACACAGAATCAGACGCAGCTGAAGCAACTTAGCACACACACAGGCATGCATATGTTTGGGGCCTTTTGACCAATAAGCTTTTCTACAAATGGCTGAGATCATCTTCAGATCAGCATTTAGGACCTATCCATGAAGAGGGCAGAGGTGGGATGGGATATGACTCAATACTTTAAATAATCTACTTTTTAAACACTATGGAACTGAATTATAGTGATTTCAACTAGTTTTCATTTAACTACAGTATGGCTTTTTAGTGAAAAAATCCTCATCAAATTTACCATATTAAATTTGTTTAAATGTGTAAGAATATACATATTTTATTAACATAGACTTTACTCCATCTCCCTATAGCTGTCTATATATATATATATATATATAATACCTGTATATACATATATACATGTTTTTCTTTTCTACCAAGAAAACTCAGAGAAAATTTTAATGTTAATCGCTATACACTAATACAACAGAGATATATGGTAATTAATATTATAAATGATTTTTAATAGGGACCTCCCTAGCTGTCCAGTGGTTAAGACTTTGCCTTCCAATGCAGGCAGTTTAGGTTCAATCCTGGCCAGGGGAACTAAGATCCCAAATGCCTCATGGCCAAAAACCCAAAGCATAAAATACTTTATGCTTTATGAAGCAATATTGTAACAAATTTAATAGACTTTAACAAGGGTCCCCATCAAAAAATCTTAAAAAAAAATAAAATAAACTGCATAGTGAAAAAGAAGCTAAGTACAACAGACAGAGCTTAGATATTGGAGAAAAGAAGCATGAATTAACCGGTTCCTTTCTCATGATATGAATTTGAAAAGCATAATAATTCTTATCTCATGAGGTGTTATTATGGAGGGGGAAGAATTAATGTACATAAAGTGTCTAGTACAGTATTAAATATGCTGTTCTAACCTGCCTAGCATACCTTTGGCCATTAGGCATAAACCATTAAAAACTATGATAAGTTAACTTTGTTAACAGACATTATACTTGTAGCCTAGAATCATCAACCAAGAAAAAAAAAAATAGAAAGGAAAATAACAGTACCCAAAAAAATATGTTTCAATGTATCTAAAAGGAATGAGGTTTTAGAAGGCCTGGTATCTAAATATCAGGATACAAGAGTTTGCCAGTCATACCTTACCACTTTTAGTAATTGCAGCCACATTCCAGTGCAGAGCTGCCCTGGAAAGGCAACTCTTTCCAGGTGGAAGGAGTTGGAACTATATGGAAAGGAAGCTTGGCTAACAAGCTAGAATTACAGACAGCTGATCAAGAAATTCAGTAGGTACCTGATAGAGAAGCCCTAGATGATACCCTTTCTGTGGAGAAGACTAATACTGACTTGGGAAATGGGATTCTGGCTGCTGGAAAAGGGAGGTGGAGTCAGAGATGGTTTCTTTCTCGCAGGGCTCCCCCACGATGGCATACGGGACAACAGTGATCAAGAGTAGGCTGGCAGTGCTTAGAGGCTGACTGCTCCCAAATGACGAGGGCAAACAGGTAAAACCACCATGATGGGGACCCACAACATTCCATAAGAATTTCCCTGCAAAATTTCAGTTCCTGCAGGGGTCAGAGTGGAGTCATTTCAGGAAAGAGACATCTTGTTCATGGGGCCTGGATGCCAGATCTTGAACAGTGGTGGTATCCCAGAACACAGGGGAACAAAGAGGCAAAAAACCATAAGCTCCAGAATCAACTAAAGTAGTAACATCATCTCCTAAATCCTATAAAAAAGAATAAATATATTGTAAGCGCTGATTATACAAGGCCTCCCTGTGTTCTCTAAATAGCTCTACCATGTAGCCAAAAAATGTGTATTTTAGCCATAAGGAGCTTTAAACATGTAACTGACCATAACTGTCTTCTTGGAATTCGGAAGAGTCTTTGAGGTAATGCTACAGATTACCTAGCTCTCCTAACAAAACTAAGACATTCATGCCACTGCCTTCTTACTCTCATCACATTCTTTAAATTACTTAAGCGAGGAGGCCGTTAGACTGAGGTGACTCGAATGTTCTAATGCAGTGCTAACGTTTGGCACCTACATAAGCAAACCAAAATCTAAGCCTCAAGGTCAAGAAATCAAAACCGAACAGAACCAGTCACAACCAACTAGACTTTCCTGAATGAGGCAACAGTTTAAGTTAAAGCCAATCATATATCTCCTTCTAAGGACATAATCTCTTTCTAAGTCTCCTCCACCAAAGTCTTGCTTCTGACTCTTAACTACCTCTGGTTTGTCTCTGCCAGATCAGAGCCCATATTCACTCAAATAAACTTTTAAACATTTTAATATGCCTCGGTTTATCTTTCAGCATTCAAACTCTGTCCTAACTACCATCCTAGCTTATTGTCATGTTCTCTGACATTTAAAAGGGAAAGCGTTTTAGAGATCATCTGGCCCACTCCACCCCAACTCTGCCCCCACCACAGTTTAAAAGAAAGGAACCAAGACTCAGGTAGATTGAAGAACAGTCACAATCATAATAATGCTAGTCTTTATCCCTTCATGAACGCTAGCCAAATCATTTTAACAACACCTAACTATATCCACATAAGTTGCCAGTGCTCAACAATATGACTAGCGTAACTCAGTTATGAGTAACAGAAAAACTAAAATGAAAAATAAAGTGATGTATCATGTGCAGTCACATGAGAAATCTATTATTTTGAAGACTGCCACAAATGCACTGCAATTTGGATTCCCAAAGACAACTGGGAAACAGAAAGTGTTATTAGTCATACGAAGCTTATAGTGACAGTCAATTCTCCAAGCAATTCACACATCATGGAAATGAATTTTTAATTATAATTTTATAGGGCTGTATTTTTAAAAGCAACTTAAGGATGTTTCATTAAAATGAGCATTTCACTAAAATGACTAGACTTCTGAAATCCAACTACAGTTTCCTTCACTTCCTCTCCTTCCCCACTCCCTCCAAGCCACCACCAGTCCACACTCAACTCTGACCCCACTTGCCCAACTTAAGCCCACAGGAACCATCACTGCAACACCCTGCTGGCCTGCAGAAAATCATTCTGGTCTCTCCCTTTATCTCTCAGCCACAAATTGGCAAGTCCCTCCCTATGTCTAGGTGGTCCTTTTGTTTGTCTTGAATAGATCCACTTTCACATCCTCTATAACACCCCCCACAAATTGATTCCATATTGCAGCCTAAATCCTACCCAAATCCACAAGAAGAACCAAGTGCCTATTACAGGTACCAATTCATCAGGAAAGTGCACTGAACCAACACAAGAATAAGTCTGCAACACAATGCCAGTGAATTCAGCTTTCTGCATGAAACTTTTCACATAACTGGCCAGAGAGAAGCCCACTCCTGACTCTCAACAACACGCTGTTCTTGCTGTTTAGCCGCTTAGTCGTGTCCAACTCCTTACAACCCCATGGACTATAGCCTGCCAGACTCCTATGTCCATGGGATTTTTCAGGCAAGAATACTGGAATGGGTTGCCATTTCCTCCCCCAGGGGATCTTCCCAACCCAGGAATCCAACCTGCATCTCATGCCCTGGCAGGTAGATTCTTTACTGCTGGGCCACCAGGGCAGCTCATGTGTACACCAACATGTATACTGTATTAAAGCATACGTAAGGCACTGCCTGTTCGCTACAGTTCATGTTAACAAGTTAGATGGTTTGCCGAAAGAGCCACAGATCTTGAGATCAGCTGATAGAACAGCTGAGGCCAGCACCAAGTGACCAACGGAATGCTGAAACTGCAGGATGCAGATTGTAGTATTTATCAGTCAAATGATTCACGTGGTTATCTCAGTTTGAAGCACTGACCTAAGACTTCTATGAAGTTGTCTGGCTCAGGGGAAAAAAATAAAATCTCAAAAAAAGGACAGAGTAAAAGAGAACTAAAGAAAAATGAGATGTGTTTTACCATAATGTAAGTCAGAAAAAGAAACCTTTAAATCCATTTTGAACAATATTTTCCTACTATTAATGTAGTCTTTCCTACACTTAGTAAATAAGAGTAGCTATCACTACAGAAAATATGTGAAGTGAGATCATTTCAACTAAGTGTAAATGTTATGGTACATATGGGCCTGTAATGAACTCCAATTTCTAAATATAAACATAGGCATGTAATTTTAAAAGAGAAAATCAGCTTCTCTTTGCCATTTCAAAAACATGACTACTGGACAAATATTTAAGGAATAACTACTTGAAGACTGCCAAACTATTTCCCTGCCCTGAGAATCACCCCTCTCTGCCCCTCCAGTCCCGCCCACTTGCCGGTCTGTCCCTGAACTCAGCCCCGTTTTATTAGCCCACCCACACATAACATGAATCCCAGCTCTTCTTCCAGACTCCCTCCTCTCCTCCCTGCTATTTCTGTATGTGGCTTCTCCTATTTCAATAGTAGAGAGGCTCCTTTTCTTTCCAATCTTGCTTATTCCTCAGTTCCCACATATAATTTTGGTTTTATCAATCACTTCCTCTCCCATCTCTTCAGTCTCTTATTGTTTACTTCAGTGCTCTTGGGTAACACCAAGTGGAGCATGAGTCTCCATCACCCTAACACACCCATCCTTCTCCTCCTGACCACCCTGATTAAGCATCCTTTTCTCTTCAGTATGTCATCTCCAAGCTTTCGAAGGAGTGGTCTACTTGAAAGAGTAAATGACTTCTATTTCCTCATCAGTTTCACGTGCCTTGCATGCTAAGTCACTTCAGTCATGTCTGACTCTTTGTGACCCTATGGACTGTAGCCCGCCAGTCCATGGGGATTCTGTTCATGGGGATTCTCCAGGAAGATTACTGGAGTGGACTGCCATGCCCTCCTCCAGGGGATCTTCCTGACCCAGGGATCGAACCTGAGTCTCTTACGTCTCCTGCATTGGCAGGCTGGTTCTTTACTACCAGTGCCGTCTGGGAAGCCTTGCACATGCCTTAACCAAGCACAAACACACTGACAGCAGAAATGTCAGAATGAGGTTGGGTGTAGCTGGGTGAACCTGGAGATTGCCAAGAGATTCCCACCAGCCTATGGCCACCTCTCATACTCCCCACTCCACGTTCTAGACACAGGGCCAACATCCAGCCATCATCCAACCAAGAGGCATGAGGGCTCTGGTTGGCTAGATCATGTGGGTTTAGAATTTGGGATTTTTAAGTGAAACTGAACAATTTCTAAATATTAGCCAGTAATTTGATTTTTAAACACTGAGAATGAAATAAAATACCTCTTCTGGATTCAGCCTATAACCATGAAATTTGCAAACTATGCTTTAAATCACTGGTGGCCACAGTAAAGAATCTGCCCACAATGCAGGAGACCCAGGTTCAATCCCTGGGTCAGGAAGATCCCCTGCAGAAGGGAGTGGCAACCCACTCTGGTATTCTTGTCTGGAGAATTCCGTGGACAGAGGAGCCTGGCGGCCCCAGTCCATGGGGTTGCAAAGAGTTGGACATGACTGAGCAACTAACAATACACACGCCTTATATCTAAGAACAGTTCTCTTAAAAAGTCATCAGTGACCACATAGCTGCTATAAACAATGGCCTTTCTCATCTAATTTTCTTCACCTTTTTGTGTGTGTTTGGGGGGGGCGGGGGCAGGGGATTGGTATCATAAACTGCTGTGTTAAACTGCAATAACCAAAATTCGGGGACTCCACTCTTTGCTTATTGTTCTGCCATTGCCTTTCTTTAGCTTATCTGGCTTGATCACTTTATTTTCCTTCAAAAACCCCTAACTGCAAAATCATCTAGTATCTGGGAGTCAACTACTTCCACTACAAAGCTCACTCCCCACAAAAATCTCCAGCTTCCCTCCTGAGCTCCAGCCTCAGACTTCTGTACATGGGAGTACTCCCAAAATATGCTGTGCTGACTCATCCTCTTCCATAGCATTGGTGCCACCAATTCCACTTCTTCTATCCCTTTCCTCTGAGCCAATCAGCCTCAGAACTCCACCAGTTGGGCTCCCCAATCAATCATCACTTCTTTTCTGTGTCCTTTGCAGAATCGGTCATGAATGTCTCCACTTCTTTCTTTCTCCTTGACTCTCATTAGCTCTCAGCTGAAGGACTAATCCCAGAGCCTGCAAACCCATCTCCCAGGCCTAGGTCCTTCATCTCTTTACCTCCACTCTGCTGCCCCGTTCAACTTCCTGAAGGACTCAAATTCTGGCCAATCCTGTGCTCAGAACTAAATTGGTACCTGTTGCTTACCCAGAATGGAACTCAGGACCCTCCCTGATACTTTCAGCCTGCTTCTCCTCCACTTCCTTCCCTCTGCAAATATCCTAAGTGCCAAGCAAAGTCCTTTATAATCGTTTGGACTACCTCCTGGCTAGTGTCATCCTATAACCCTGGATCTATTCCTCTGGTGGTCTTTACACAGTGGAGCCTCTATTTAAGGTTCATGGGTCATGCCTTATCTCTGTAAGATGCGGGATTCCTTGGCATGGCAGGTTTGGGGTCTCATTTGTCTTGGACCCCTCACAATGAGAGCAGTGACTTCTGGCTCCCTATTTGAGGACCAGATGACTGGGCCAGTTTCCTGACTGCCTGTAACAGTAACAACAATCACATTATAGTTTTTCACCAGCTGGGAAGGAACTTAGTATGGGAGTGAGGACCCCTTGTCTATCTGGCTGAGGTAACTGGGGATTAGAATGATAATATAGTGGCATAGAGGGCAAGTTACAGGTGCAACTTTATATTTCTTACTTTAGTTTGATACGAGTTCACATCAGGTGAACTTTAACTGCCATTTCCAGTTCTTTCAATTTGAGATTAGAGCTGTCGTTCAGTCACCAAGATAGCAAGCTTGTTTGTGGCAAAACAGATCTCCTCAAAGGTCCCTCCTCCACCGTGTTCCCTGGTCCTCTGTCCACTGTGTTACTCTGGACTTGTCCTCTAGGATTCAGCCCAAGGCATCTGATCCACAAGGTTGTTTTGAGTTACAGCGTTTTCATTTCATTCTCTTTAAAAATGAGTATTTTTAAAATTCAAACAGGAATACATCCCACATGGTTAAAAGAATTCAAACAGAACAAAAGTGTACTAAATGAAAAATATCCCTCCCACATCATACTTCCCTAGTTGAGGCTTCTCTCAGTCTCCTAAAGAAAACTGCCATGTCATTTCTCTGGGTACCCTTCTAAAAGTTTTCCCTTGCTTGCAAATATATGCAAAAGACAATCACTTTTGTATAAGAACAAAAGAACTCAATGCACACTAGTAGGCCACTTGGTTTTTGTTCTTAACGATATTTGCTAATTGTAAACACACAGAAGCTTGTAAGCCTCATACATGGAAGGCCTTTGGAACTGTACTTGACCCACAGTCAATGCTAAATAAATGACCCTTTACATGGTACCTAGCAGAGGACATCCCAAGATTCTAAAATTCATACCAGTTAGACCCTAGCAGCACACATGCAAAAAAAGCTGCAGTTCTGCAGGAGGAAGGCTCAGAAGTGCTTCTTTCCACTCACATTCCAGAGACAGGCTCCAGCAGACGGCTGTCACCTCTCACGCTGCCACCAGAGCTCACGCTCCCCTCGGCGAAGTCACACCCCCCTTCCTCTGATCCCACCTAGTCCAAACAACACGTGCAAGAGTGAAGGCTTCCTAACGTGTTTTTTGCAGCCCCTTTCAGAAAACTGAAAAAAAGTAGCTTCTTGCCCTTTCATTTGGTTACATGGCAATGAAAGATAAATTCCCCCGTGTACTCTGAGCTGTGTTGAATCAGCACCCCCAAGTTTTGCCCAAGCTGATTTAGTTACGCACCTCGTCACGAGGTGTTTCTAGAAGGTAATGTGGGGTCTTCGGCCTTCAGCTCCTGCCCGCAACCTCTTCTACTGAGCCCTCTAATTAGAACAGATCTCACAGGAGGTGCATATTAAGAAATTAACAGCACCAGGGCTCGGCGGCGAGTTGGAGGGGCCTTAGGAGACCACCAGAGAAGTCTTTGCTCCCCTAAAAGCAGTTTTCGGTTTGGACGACTTTGTTCAAAAACTCTGCAGAAACCACACCCACCCCACAGCCCGCATTTACACCATTTTCAGTTCCCCACGGGGAGGCCTGCAGCACTTCGGCCGCTTCGTTCCCATACCCGAGGAGCCCTTCGCTTCTGAGGCGCTGACAGCCTACCCAGCATGCACCACGGCGGGCCAGCCCCCCTCCCCCGGCAGGGAGCCGGAAGGGCGAGACCATGAGGATGGCGAGTGTATGTGGGCGTCTGTGGGATTCAGAGAGCTGGCTTTTAGCGGGGAGCTGGTGACTGCAACTCCTTAAGAAAGAGCTGAGAGTCCATTTACGTTCCATCCCCCCAAGAAACTTTGCTTTCCAAGTACACGTAGGTCTATGGACTGAAGGACACAGCGTGCACACATGAGCCGGGTCTCCCAGCAACGGACGGTGGGTAGAAATGCCATCACACTCCTACCCTGATTCTCCTCAAGGAGAGAAACATGAGATGCCTGACCCTTTCATGTTACTCGCCGAGAGGCTTATGTGGGGTGAGAGACTGGGTCAGAGCAGGCCAGCCGCAGACAACTGTTCTGCCACTGACTTTCCAGACATTCCCCAAAGCCCTGCAGCACCCGATACCCCTGCCGGCATAACTGTCCACGCAGGGGGGGTGAACCGTCTTTCGTAACAGCTACCGCTTCTTAAAGGACTGGCCTTCCCATCGAGCCAGTCATATAGCCCAGCCCAAAGCCCCAGTCAACTAGAATACTAAAAACTCAGGAAGAAGTTGAATAAAAGGCACTGTTACCTAAAGTGGCCCTTGGCCAGGCCCCCGAGGCCAACAGGGGACTATTGAATGACCTCAACTGCTCTGGACTAGAATGACGAGAAACTTCTGTGAGAAAAAATAATAACCAGCCCAACTCGAGTCCGGAGTGTGAACAAAAGGCTAGGGTCGGAAGGATACCTCGAACAGTGTATTTAGGCTCAGACCAATCTCTAGAGGAAAGCCCAGGACGCGCTGGGACTACGTGTCATGGAGGGAATAAAGGCTGAGGGCTGACATCGAGCCGAAGGCAAAGTGAGCAAGTTTCTGGGCACAGATGTGAGAGAGAAGGGGGCGTCCATTTAGGGGAGGGATCAGACACTCCAGGGAAGGATGGATGACAACTCGGAGCAGCTGTCTGCACAGTTCAGGGCTGCTGGGCCGTTCCAGTGACTTTAGGGAATTAAGATGTTTGGGGTAGGAGTTCCAGACAAAACTGAATTTAGTCTAGCTTGCAGTTGCTCTGGCCAAAATCCTGGGCATTATTCTTGACCCCTCTCTCGCGCCCCCACCTCATACCCAATCTATCAGGAAATCCTATTGGTCCTACTTTGAAAATTCTGCGCAATTCTTTCCACTTCTGCTACTATCTAGCACTCTGGTCCAAGCCACACCATGTAACACTTCAATTACTGTAATAACTTTCCCAGGGTTCTTGCTTCCACCCTTGCTGCCCTGCTGTCCACACAGCAGCCAGAGAGATACTTTTAATCTTTAAGTCAGAAAGTGTCCCTCCTCATCTGGAAACCCTCCAGTGGATCCTCATTTTACTCGGAGGAAAAGCCAAAGTCCTCCCACTGTCTTATTAGCTTCTGTGCAAGCTGTTTCCATGGCTCCTTAGCCCGCATCTCCTCCTGATCTCAGCCTCACTTGCTCACTCCAGCCACACTGGACACTTCATCCTCCTTGACCTAACCAAGACACCCTCAGAGACCTCCTCCTTAAATGCACTTCCCTAAATCTGGGACGATCTTTCCCCAGATATAGTCATGACTCACCCCTCAATTCCCTCAGATCTCTTCTCAAATGTGAAATTCTCAGAAAGCTCTCCCCTGTCCAAAATTACAAAGGCGTACAAATCCCCTTTGAACTGCTCTTATTTTTTTCATGTCATTTAACACTGTCTAATGTGATATACAGGCATATATACATATATAGAATTCATTTGTTTTACATATATTATGCTTTCTATTTGTCTTTCCTCACACTAAAATGCGAAGTTCCATAAGAGCAAGGAGTTTTATGTAGTTTGTTAATGGGTAATAATGTTAATTCTTTGAGCCTACTAGAACGTCTATCTTACAGATGGCTCTCAATGCAAATAGTTTAAATGAGGAAGTGAAATGATTTACAGTCAAAGTCACTGAATGGCCTCTTTACCAGACTAGTAGCTCCGCCATGGCAGGATAGGTACCATCCATCCATCATACATGGGATACATGTTTACTGAGCAGCTCATCAGTGGGGCTTCCCTGGTGCTCAGTGGTAAAGAGTTCACCTGCATGGGTTTGATCCCTGGGTGAGGAATATCCCCTGAAGAAGGAAATTGCAACCCACTCCAGTGTTCTTTCCAGGATAATCCCATGGACAGAGGAGCCTGGCGGGCTAGAATCCATGGGATAGCAAAGAGTAGGACACGACTGTATGCACACACATATACACACACACACATACCCACACACAGTGAATCTATACAAACAAAGCACTATGCTGAGGTCTAAAATATCATGGTAATCAAAACACATATGGTCCTACCTTCAAGGATCTTACAACTTAGTGACTGGAGACAGATATTCAACAAATAACTCTGCAAATAAAGAGATAATTCCAATTGACATAAGTGTACTATTAAAAGAATCCAGAAAAGACATTCTATTGGGGATTAGGTTGGTAAAAGAAGAAATGGAAAGAGCTGAACTGATTCAAGATTATTTAGAAGATGGAAAATATAGGTGTTGTCAGTGGATTAAATGAGGTTGGGGAGAATTTTATTGACAAAGGTGAGTCCTGAATTTTTGGTTTAATTTCTGGAGTAAGGAGCCCTTTGTATGAGTTAGTTTAGGATACTTAATAATGGACCCTCTAAAGATATCCATGTTTTAAACTCTGGATCCCATAAATGCTACCTTATCTGGAAAAGGCATTTATGGGTATGATTATTTTAAGGATCTTGAGGACATGAGATTATTCTGGATTATCTAGATGGGCCCTAAATGCAATCACGTGTATCCTTATAAGAGGGAAGCAAAGGGAGATTAAAACACATATAAAAACACAAGAAGGCAATGTGAAGATGGGACAAAGGGATTTGAAGATGCTGACCTTGAAAGCTGGAATGATGTGGCCACAAGCCAAGTGTGATAATTATGTGTCGATTTGACTGGGCTGCGGGATATCCAGACATTTGGTCGAAAATCATTCTGGGTGTGTCTGTGAGTGTGTTTCCTGATGAGATTTGTTTGAATCAGTGGACTGAGTAAAGCAGACTGTCCTCCCTAATGTGGATGTTCCTCATCCAATAAATTGGAGACCTGAATAGAACAAAAAGTCTGAAAGAGAGGAAACGTCTCCTGCCTAACTATTTGAACCAAAGCAGTCATCTTCTCCTGCCTCTAGATTGGAATTTATAGCGTGCACCCTCCTGAGCCTCTAGCCTGATGGCTGCAGAACTTCTCACCCTCCATTGCTACATGAGCCAGTTCCTTATAATAAAACTCATGCACACACAAACACACACACACACACACACACACACACACACACACACACACACACACACACTATTGTTTCTCTAGAGGTTGTGAGGTTGTGAAAGTCACTCAGTCATGTCCAACTCTTTGTGACCCCATGGACTATACAGTCCATGGAATTCTCCAGGCCAGATTACTGGAGGGGGTAGCTTTTCCCTTCTCCAGGGGATCTTACTGACCTAGGAATCAAACCCTGGTCTCCTACATTGCAGGCAGATTCTTTACCGTCTGAGCCACCGTGGAAGCCCTGATTTATAACTGTACCTTCCATCTACTCATTCAACTGGCATTCATCAGACAGACACCAAGCCAGGCTGTGGGATAAAATATAAGCAAGACATTGTCCCGGGCCTCACAGATTTCATAATTCAATGGAGGAAAGGAGCACAGGAGTGAACAGAAGATTCAAGAGCTGTAATAGAATCAAGCACAAGGGATAGTGGGGACTTGGACCTTTGTAGGGACAGAAGTCACCTCCTTCCATCACAGTACAGAGCACGGAGGACATTCTTGAGACATTCGAGAGCACCTTATCGTTTGTGAGGAAACAGAGGAGGAAATGACAGCTCAGCTCGTATTCTGTATGACTACTGCAGCCCTAAAACAGTAATGGCATGTCAGCGGTTCAGTGCCACCCAGGGCCTCTAAGCAGGACAAAGTCTCAGCTGTCAGGAAGGGTGGTTGCCAAGCTGAGGTGCACACAGGATGTTCTACGTGGCAATCTCCATGTGACATTCAGAAAATGGTCACTAGGTGGCAGGGTTAACATTTGCAAAATTACCACCAGTAACAGTTAACTACTAGCTGGATTCTTAGCTGGAAACAGTTTTTGTTTCTATCCCAAAGGGAGAGTGGGGCCAAGTCCTAGGGACAGGATGACTGGGTAGTCTCTCAAATCTCGCCCAGAGCTTCCTGTGCACACAATCCCTCATTTCTAAAGATGGATCCATCCCTGCTCCAGGGGCACTGGGCTCAGTACGCACTCTGTCCTAAGAAGCAGGTTCAGACTGAGGTTCGGGGCGGGGAGGAAGAGGAGAAAGGCTGCCAAGTATTCTTCAAAGCTTTAAGGGAAACAAGTGGCTCTTATGCTTTTCACATCTTTAGCTTTCCCTGTCAGTGTCCTGTTTTATCTGGTGTCACACTCCCAGGGGGTCAAGCCCTACCTTAGCCACAGAACCAAATGACCTTGAACAAATTATTTAGCTTCCTTGTGTTTCTTTACCCAGAGATGACAGAGTATAGTCATACAGATTAAATGAGTTAAAGTCTCTAACTTATATAGAATAGTACCTGGTGATAAACAATAAGCACTATGTGCTAAATATTATTATTATTATTTTCTCTAGGTAAAAAGGAGAACTTTTTTCTCAATTTCTTATGAAGATGGTAAGTAGTTGGAACTCTAAGTTGTAATTTTAAAACAAAGACAAAAAACAACTTTGAGTTCCAAATTTTCGATGAAATTATAAAGAAAAAAGTGACCACTCAACAAAAGGTATTTACATCCATTCTAGAATGATGAACCAGGCTCTTTTCCTGGTAGAATTCTAGAGTGGAAATGGGCCACCTCCTGACAAGGACGCATCTGACCCTCCAGGTATCTAGCTTCCCATCCCTTCCCACAGAAAAACAGAGCCTGAGACCCCAGAGCCAGCAGATGCTTTATAACCTGTCTATGGTCTTGAGTGTGGTGGTGTTCTCTCATCTCCCGTATGAGAACAGAATTCTGACATCACAGCCAACTTCTCCAGACACCCCAAAACTGCACTGTCCCACCAAGGCTGTAGTTTTTTTCCCAAAAAAAACACATACACACAGCTTCAGGTAGCTCAATTTCAACCTTGATTAGGACCTTATCTACTTACGTAAAGCAAACTTTTTTGTCATTTGTTTAGTTTCTCATTGGCTCTTGAATAATGAATGTGCATGTATTTAAAAGCTACAGATCAGCCTCATTTTTCATGGCAGATATATGTGTAATTACATTTTGAAAAATCTGATCATAGACTGCATAAGATTTGGTTGCTGGAATTCTACAATGCAGAGCAGTCACAAACTGACTTCTTTGATAAAATAAATGGTTGTATTTTTATCAGTCCTACATAAAATTTAAATTTTTATGCTTGATTTGCTTAAGGTGAATTCAACCATATTTAGAAAGTAGAAAGGAAGTTTTAGAATTTCCTCTTTCTTCTTCTTCTTTTTTTTGTTTGGTATTAACAGAGTAAAACAGGAACAGATTGTGTTCTAAAGAGGAAGATTTTGCTAGAATTGAAGCTACAATCTTAAAATTTTCCCATACTTAGCCAGTATTGATTGACTCCCCATGTAGAGATTTTGCTCTCAACCTCATGCTAATTTATGGTGAGACTTGTCATAATATATTCAGCAATACAAAATGGATTTTCTCTCCCTTGTTGAAAATCTCAAGACACCCCAGTTCTTGGCTTCCTATTGTCTTCCCCCAAGGAATCCACATATTTGCATCACATTAAAAAAAAAAAAAGGCCAAAAGCTAGATTGGCCCCCTGTCAGAAGTGAACCATCTACTATTGTTCAGGCACCCACAAAACAAAGTTCTAAGGGGAAAGGACAAATGCATGTTGCTTGGGCACTTCCAGAGACCAAGAGATACAATGATCCTACAGAAAACAAATTTTGACAAGTGAGGGACAAAGGACATGGTAGGATTATGACTGGCCATGGCTAAAGGTGAGGCTCAAAAATAAAATATGAAAATCAGAGGGGAAAACCTTACACAGAGACACAACTGAAGCAAGAACCAAATGCCAGCAAAAGACAGAGACCTGACAAGAAAAAGATTTTCAGAAAGGAAATGCAACAGAAGTGAAATGCAAGACAAGCAAGAAAAGACATGCAGCCTATAAGAGAGCAAGGAAGAAAGAAGAGGATTTTTCCTGAGCACAGAGGCCAGTAAGATGATAAGGTTTGGACCACTTCTCCAGTTATCTCCATCTGAACAGACACATTCCTACCACCGGGGTCGATTTGATTTGGTGTTTAAGTCAGAAACAATAGTAACTTGGTAACCATTTATAGACACAATATTTTTATGATTTTGAAATTAAAAACTCTCAAATGTCAATTGCACCCCGACTAGCAAATCTTCCCTCCAAACCCCAAAGCCTTCAATATGTTCCAACTATATGGAACTAAGAGAAGTATTTGGAGTAGGTTGTATTACTGTCATTTTGGGGCATTGGAATTTCAGGAGTCTACCTGGGGCAAATGGCACCTCTCTGGGGGAAGAGGAAGGAGAAGAGTTTGGTTCCAGCTGTGCTAAATTCGGCAGCTTATTGAGAGAATTGCTTTGCTTTAAAACAGACATAAGCTGGTGTATGAGATTCAAGCTATTTCTAGAAATGCGTTTAGAAACCATTTCCAGAGGTTGCCACATTAAAAACTCTCTGTGCAGAATCTTAACCTTTTCCCCTTGTTCCTCAGCTCTTCCCCAAAGCCCTTTGTCCTCCACAGGTTGGTTCAAGAACTCCCGGGACTGGAGAGAGCCTCCCTGACAGGAGGAAGCGGCCTAGATGGGTATGCAAACCCAGTGAGCCTCCTTAATTAGCTTCTTTGTATGTACAAACATTTCCTCTCAGCCCTACTTAACAATCAGTGGTCATGATGGACTCTAATTACAGTGATAAATTGGGCCTGGGCAGCCACCTCTTGCTCCATCATTAAAGGGGACTATTTATGGGGGCCTTTGCAGTCAGTCATCTCCTTAGCACTGGAAAGACACCACGGCTCACAGAGGTCACTGGAGGTGAACAGGAACGCCCAAGGTGGCTGAGAGCATCAGGCACTCGGTGGCCCCAGCAGCAGCTTAGAGCTGTGTGTTCTGCACAATTAAGAAAACGCATCTGCACAACACGAGGAATGGACCATGGGCCTGGGGACCAAGTCAGCACGTCCTTAGCATTTACTAAGTCCAGATGTCTTTATCTTCTGGGCAGGAAGTCAGAGTCTGTCCAGATGGCATCTTGATTGCTTTCAGCTCAGCTGATTAAATTTCTAAGGCTGACATCTCTTCCAAATACCCTCTCCATTCTATGAAAATGGGGTTGTTAAACAGTGCCAGAAAGAGTCCCTGAAGACGGCAGGCTGAGAGGGCCCAGTTGCAAACCTGAGTGCCTGGGACACAGCGCCAGGCAAATTTCCTGCCATGTGGCTGGGGTTCTGGGATTTTTTTCACTACAGCAACAGAATTTCTGGAGAGGAAGTGTTGAGGGGCGAGATCGTGACTGGACCCAAGATCTAGGTAGGAGACCTGGCTCCTCCACTTTCTGACATGTGACCTTGTGAATATCCTTAAGCCACCCTGACCTCAGTTTACTCACCTGTAAGCCTGGGATAACAAGAAGACCTACTGCAACAAGTTGCTTTGAAGATTCATGAGATCATGCACACCAAGTGCTTACAAAAGTACAAGAACCTGGTAAATGTTCCCTGTGCGCGCTCAGTCACTCAGTCATGTCTGACTCATTGCGACCCCATGGACTGTATCCCAGCAGGCTCCTCTGTCCATGGAATTCTCCAGACAATGCTGGAGTGGGTTGCCATTCCCTTCTCCAGGGGATCTTCCCAACCCAGGGATCAAAACCGGGTCTCCTACATTGTAGGTAGATTCTTTACCATAAAGATGCCCCCACCACCCCCCAACCCCACCCCATATCCACAGGTACTGCATTCATGGATTCAACCAACCGTGGATGGGAAATATTTGGGAAAAAATTCTAGAAAATTCCAGAAAGCACAACTTGAATTTGCCACACAGCAGCAATTGTTTACACAACATTTACATGGAAAATTCAGCAGTGACCACAGGACTGGAAAAAGTTAGTTTTCATCCCAATCCCAAAGAAGAGCAATGCCACAGAATGTTCAAACTGGTGCACGATTGCACACATTTCACATGCTAGCAAGAGAGTGAGTGAAAGTCGCTCAGTCGTGTCCAGCTCTTTGCAACCCAGTGGCCTGTAATCTGCCAGGCTCTTCAGTCCATGGAATTCTCCAGGCCAGAATACTAGAGTGGGTAGCCAGTCCCATCTCCAGGGGATCTTCCAAACCCAAGGATCGAACCCAGGTCTCCCACATTGCAGGTGGTTTCTTTACCATCTGAGCCACCAAGGTAATGTTCAAAATCCTTCAAGCTAGGCTCCAACAGTACATGAACCAAGAACTTCCAGACATACAAGCTGGATTTAGAAAAGGAACAGGAACCAGAGATCAAATTGCCATCATCCATTGGGTCAGAGAAAAAGCAAGGGAATTCCAGAAAAACATCTACTTCATTGACTATGATAAAGCCTGTGACTGTGTAGATCACAACAAACGATGGAAAAATCTTAAAGAGATGGGAATACCAGACCACCTTACCTGTCTCCTGAGAAACCTGTATGGACGTCAAGAAGAAAGAGTTAGAATCAGACTTTAAACAATGGACTAGTTCCAAATTGGAAAAGGAGTACGTCGAGGTTGTATATAGTCACCCTGCTTATTTAACTTCTATGTAGAGTACATCATGAAAAATGCCAGGCTGGATGAAGCTCAAGCTGGAATCAAGATTGCCAGGAGAAGTATCAATAACCTCAGATATGCAGACAATACCACCCTAATGGCAGAAAGTGAAGAGGAACTAAATAGCCTCTTGATGAAGGTGAAAGAGGAGAGTGAAAACCTGGCTTAAAACTCAACATTCAGAAAACTAAGATCATGGCATCTGGTGCCATCACTTCATGACAAATAGATGGGGAAACAATGGAAACAGTGACAGACTTTATTTTCTTGGACTCCAAAATCACTGGGGACAGTGACTGCAGCCATGAAATTAATAAATACTTGCTCCTTGAAAGAAAAGCTGACAAACACAGAATATTAAGAAGCAGGCACATGACTTTGTCGACAAAGGTCCGAATGGTCAAAGCTATGGTTAGTCATGTAAGGATGTGAGAGTTGGACCATAAAGAAGGCTTAGCACTGAAGAATTGATGCTTTCAAAGTGTGGTGCTGGAGAAGACTCTTGAGAGTCCCTTGAACAGCAAGGAGATCAAACCAGTCAATACTAAAAGAAATCAACCCTGAATGTTCATTGTTAGAACTGATGCTGAAGTTAAAACTTCAATACTTTGGCCACCAGATGTGAAGAACCATCTCATTGGAAAAGACCCTGATGCTGGGAAAGATTGAGGGCAGGAGGAGAAGGGGGTGACAGGGGATGAGAGGGGTTGAATGGCGTCATTGACTCCATGGACATGAGTTTGAGTAAACTCCAGGACACAGTGAAGGACAGGAAAGACTGGCATGCTGTAGTCCATGGGGTTGTAAAGAGTCAGACATGACTGAGCCACTGAACTGAACTGACAGGCATTATAATTAATCTAGAGATAATTTAAAGTATACAGGAGGATGTCATAGGTTCTATGCAAATCTGACACCATTTTATGTGAGACTTGAGCATCTGCCGATGTTGCTTTCCCTTGGGGTCCTGGAACCAGTGACTCACACGTGTTTGAGATGACTGTAGTCTTGCTAATTTTTGTTCCTAGCTCTACTTTGCCTTCTTCGGCAGTGCTTCTTAAAAACACAAACTTGCATAAGGGCAAGGGACGATGCATAAGCTTTATACCAGAAAAAATAAGTAATCCTTTATAGTCCTTTACGGGTTACCTTTCTTTCACAAGCATCCCTGAGACAGAAGCAGGGCAGACAGTATTTCTCTTTTACAGAAGCTGAGACTCTAGGAGGGCAATGGCTTGTCCAAGGTCACATCAGTAGCTGTGTCTGAGGATGAAAAAGGCTGTTGAACTCCTCTGTGCTGCACACACTCCTACGTGCTACAGATCCTGTGCTCACATGAGGAAATCAGTGCCACATGTGGAGCAGAGGAATGAACACGCTCCCCTCCGACCACCATCATCTCGCCCCCAACAAACGCTTCCGGTCAGGCTGACAGGACACGCCAAGGACCGCCATGGTGAAGAAAGGAGGCCATAGCACCAATTTACAGAAATTGTGACCTATCTCTTACTGTTTTACAAACTCCTTTCCTTCCATGCTTCACTCTCAAGGGCTGTGGGAACTTCAACTACTACTACACTCACAGTAAAATGCGTCTCAAGGGACAGGATGTGGAAAATGTTCCAGAAGGCCTAAAAGTCAATGACTTAATAATAATATGAATAATCTCAACTCTTGAGAATGCCAGACTCATGTTTTCTTTTACATTCTTAAAAGAAAAAAAAAAATGGCATGGTTGGATTAAGTTATTTTAAAGCTTATTTTTAGCTTTAAATTTTTTTATGTTAATGGACCACTATTAGGACCACTTTTATTTCAGAGTGTTTATCTGAGAATTCTAATTCCCTGACCTGTGCTCTAGTCCCCACATTTCATTGCCTATTAATATCGTATTCATTTAAAGCTTAAGAGAAAAGCTGTAAAGATGCCTTTAAAATTCCTGCCTTTATAAAATACACCAGGTGAAAGAGAAGTTAGTAAATGGCACTCACCATTAATTAGAAGTTAAAGCTGAACAAATAGTCTATTATGTTACACATATTTCCAGAACCACTTGTGCATAACTGGGTGACCAAGGAATAGTGAAATCTGGTTTTGGAGAAATACCAAATCAGAGAGTTTTTTAATTGTTGTAACGGCCCCCTGGAGCAGGTACTTCCAATATTGATCATCTCTGGGAGAGAGAAATTCTGGGGCAAGAAGAACTCCCCCTTTCCCTGAGTGCCAAGCCAAGAAGCCTTGGGCTCTGAGATGTGAAAAGTCTTAGAGTATTTTTTGTGATGGAGGGGAGTTGGCAATGCCATGGAAGACACTATGCCTGCTTTCACGGTTGTGGCAATGGTAACATCAGCTTCCATGGCAGAGAAAGAGCCTGGTGCAGCAGGATCAAGGCTGGCATATTGAAGCCACCGGCACAACTGAGCTTGGACTCGAGCAGGACGTAAGAAGAGCCATGTCGCCTCTCCAGGTGGAAGAGGCCCACGAGCATTGCCTGCTCTGTCTGGTCTGGGGACCTCCCAAGAGCCGTCAACTGCAAAGGTAGCAGCCAAGCAGAATGACACACAGGCTTGCGGGCTCTGTTCACACTCTCAGAGACAAAGGGGGCAACTTACAACCATTATGACTCTGAACCATGTGTCATAAGACCTTGGTAACACAAATAAATATGGAGAAATATTTTGATAAGGAGTAAAACTGACCATAAAATGCATTTAAATAGTCAAGTTAAAGAAGAATTTTATATGCCAGTAGATTTAACCATCTGGAGACAGAGGGGAAAGCAGGCGTGACCCAAAAAGCAGAACAAAAACCAAATGTACAAGACGGGGAAAAAAAAATTAAGATTTAATACCAACTGGTACCCATAAGCTGAAACAGATGTTAAACATCTAGTTCTTTGGTAAAATTGAATCACAAAAGCATGTTTTGGTTTGCACACCCCTGGAAAAAAGCAATTAGCCCTAGTCATTGCTAAGAAAGGGTAGAAACAGCCAGACAAGGTATATAAGAACTCCACATGGTTTCCCAGACTATAATTGCCTTGAAACACACAAAAGTGAGTACACGGGCCTCCCAGACATAAAAGTGGGGAGTTACCCATAGGGTGACAGCTGACCCAAGGGATGAACTTCATGGAAATCAGGTGGAAAACAAGACACAATACAATAACAACAAAGAATGGTTTGGGGTTTACATGTAAATATGTAATATAAGGGTACTTGAATTTTATGAAAATTTCTACAGTCCACAGATCTGTTGTTTCTCCACTGACATGGGTATCAACCCATAGAAATAAATGAGTTACCTGTGCCTTTTTTCATCTTCTCATATCGCTCTCCGTATCTCTGCAAGTACTGGTCCTTATAACAGGTGATGGCAGTCTATCCCTCAAAGGCATTGTGAATAAATTGAGTTTGCAGCAGTCATGATGTGCATAGCTCCAGCCAAACCTCTCTATTTTTTATATTTTCTCAGAAGGGTTAAGACCACCTACCTACATTAGTAAAGAAAGAGCAATTGCCAACAAAAAGCCAGTGTAACTCTTTTTTATTGGCTCAAGCCAATGACTGTTAAATAAGTAAAATGAAATCTTTATTTAGAAATAGAATGATAGGATTTTTCAGATGGAGAAATGCCTTATAAATAGTCCAGCCCCATCATTTTACTGATAAGGAAATTTAGACAGAGAGACTTTCCCAAATGCATAACTAGTTAATGGCAAAGCTAGGACCAGAATTCAAGTTAGTGCCTTTCTTGGGAGATTTGGAAAATATTCATATATATAGACTGTTAGGGACTGTAATGCATGAACTTGTGATACAGTTGAAGGAATGATATTTTTAACCTAGAAAGGGGACAGTTCAGGGACATGATGACTATATTCAAATACTTGAAGGACAGACAAGTAGTAAAAGGGCTTGAACTTGTCTTCCCGGCCTGAGGAAACAAGGTCAATTATGAGAAGATAAGAGGAAAGAAAGGCTTTGGTAGGTCAGTATAAGATAAAATCCTTTAAGCAGTCAAAATATGCCAAAACAATTTGTCGGGGGATAGTAAGCTTTCTGTCACCAGAGAAACTTCAGAAAAGACAGGAAGATACTGTAGTGTGTATGTTTTGTCCACAGAAAGGGGTGGGGTAAGGGGTGTGGAGGAGAAAATTCAGGCATGAAAATCATTTGGATAGGGTGACCTTTAAGAGTATGTGGTTCTTTACAACCTGGGACCAAATAAGGGTTTCATTCTTGCCTCCAAGCTCTAAAACCTATCTTCCTATCTGTTTGCAATAGTTTAAATTTTAATCTATTTCATATTTCAGGGTATTATGCCCTGAATATTTGATTTGAATGCTGTGGCAGAAGGTCACTCGTATTCATTTATTTTCTTTTATACACTTGCAGAGAGTCTTTAGAATCCATTATGCAAACACATGCAAATCATATGCAAATAGTGTGGCCTCAGAAAATGACAAAATCTTATGGTCTTAACTGAGCCATCAAACCTTTCTTTAAGAAGGCAAGTATAATATGCCTTTTGAATGTCTCTGGGGCAGGAGACAATTTCCTGAGAGTGATATTTACATGACATTGGAATTGGTTACTCAGAGGAGTTTTTGCCTCACATTCTTCACATTTATGTAGAACTTTGAGGTTAAGAAAGCATTTTCACATAAATGATCCCATTTGATCCTCATAATTACCCTGTGATATTGGCAGAACAGGAATTGGAATTCTTGTTCTATTATTCAGATGGGAAATAGACTCAGAAAAGTTAAATGACTTGCCCAGCTTTGCTCCATTGATGAACAATGGATCTGAGACTTTGAAGTAGACCTTCTTTCAGTCTAAGACCTCTTCATGACACTAAGATGCATATCTTCTTTAAAGCACGCTGCTTGTCATCAGTCTGGGTTTGCTTGGATGGATGGTATTTTGCCAAAAGCATCTTTGAAGTTACTTCTGTTGATGAAGATGGCATTTTACAGGTGGCAAAAAAAGTAATTATTTGTAATAGTGCTAGCACAGAGACAAGTCTGTAGTGTCTCCAGCCCTCCCTCCCTTGCTTTTTTTCATATCTGTTCTAAAATCTCCGGATGAAGAAGTTTCCTTAACCTGTCCCCTTCTCAGCTTTTTCAAGAGAGAGAATTCTTTCTTAAACTATGCAGAGTAACAGCATGGTCTCTGCAATGAGCCTGTCTATTTGCGTGTGTGTGTGTGTGTGTGTAGTCACTCAGTCATGTCTGACTCTTGTGGCCCCATGGACTATAGCCTGCCAGGTGCCTCTGTGCATGGAATTTCCCAGTCAGGAATACTGGAATGGGTTGCCATTTCCTCCCCTAGGGAATCTTCCCCGCCCAGGGATTGAACCTGAGTCTCCTATGTCTCTTGCATTGCAGGCAGATTCTTTTCCCATTGAGCCATCAAGGAAGCTCATGTGGCCTTGGAGAGGTCATTTAGTCCTCTAAGCATCAGTTTCTACATCTATAAAATGGGGGAAATAGCACCTCTTTGATAGAATATGTGAGAAGGAGATATACACAAAAGAAAACCTGCTTAGAGTCTGACACATAATATGTGTTCAATAAACGGTAGCTACTATAATTATCATATTAGTGGTGGTAACGCAGTAATGGTAGTACCTCAAGGTGTTGTGAACTCCGATGCTAAGAATTGGCTCTTGGAAATGAAACGGGAGGACAGTAATGCCAAGTATCTCTTATATGCCAAAGGACTGAAAACAGACACCGTTTGAGGCAGCTGAATTCTGCCCAATGAGGAATGAATGAACTTCAACTTTCTTTAGTCACTATTGTATCTTTCCTCATAATGAGGGGGTTTCAAGGCTATTTCTAAGAAGAAATAGAGCCAAGGCTGACATCCTTAACTCCACTCTCTCTGAGCCGGGCTGCTCTGTATATGGCAGTGACCTTTACTTCCCTGGATCACCTTGGGAGGGGATTCCATGGCAGCTGCTTCAGCAAGCCTGAATCACTGGGTCATGGGATGGAGATGTCTTCTTCCTATACTGAGACCAGATGTGGGGACCACGGAAGAGGCTGAGGCAGCAGCTCCACCCTCTTTCTGGGATAACCCTGCTCCCTCTTGCCCTAGTTCCCAGCTCCAGCAGGTGCCACTGCAGGGCACCTTCCCTCCACCCCTCAGAGTACTCTGCCCTTCCAGCGCACCCCAGTCCTCTCCTGCTCACTCACCCAGGCTAACCAACAAGGTGGCCTCCTCCATGAGGACAGCCTCCTGCTCCCACAGCTTCTTTCATGGAGAGGGACTGGAAGCTTGCTGAGGGTCACTAGGAACCATTGCCCCAAGTGTCCATGTGTCCATGTGACCAGAAGTGCCCTGGGTCATTCTGAGGTTGGGTGCTCAGCTATTTTTGGCAAGAATGAGTCCTCTGCAAAAGGGACTTCCCCTTTTTTTGCAGTGCAAAGCCACCAAATGCTGAGCAGTCAACATTTCTTATTCCCAGATCACTCTCTGAGCACCTCTCTGGCTGTCAGATTACCAAGGTTGTCATAGCTTGATTCGATTTCTCAGCTCCAGGCTTTCACTGACTGTACCAGGCTGGGTGACCTCGGTCCTGGGAATGGCTCCCCGTGTCAGCTGCTTCCTGTTGGCGGTGCTGATTTCTGCCAGATGTAAAGCCATCCCCTCCTCAGATCCGAAGTGCACTGAGGTGAGTCCAGACTATTTGTCTTTGTCCAGATTCAACTGCCTGGAAACGTTGAGATTCAGCACGCAGTTGTATCTGAGCCTTGGCGTTCCAATATCCACTGTCTTTAAAAGGGCAATGGGGTGTGTAGAACTTTTTCTTTGCTGTGAAAAAGGAGCCAAAGAGCTCTTCTGGGGAGATGCACTCACCGATTCCTAGTAGGAAGAAGTGAGAGTTATTCTCCTCTGCAAACAATTTCCCCCAGATAATCCCAGTTGGGACATAAAATGTCAACAGGGTCAACTGCAAAGAGTAGAGCTCCAAACCTGCCCCCTAGCATAAAGAAGCTGTTTGTCCCAGCTCCCACCACATGGCCACTTCCCCAAAGAGTCCTTCAGTTTCCTGGCATTCAGGGTGGAAGTAAGTGAAGACCACCTGTGCCGGGCTTTAGAGAATAGAAAGATCACTCTGAATGAGCCTGGCTTTCTCCTCGAGTCGGACAGCCCTCCATCTGTTTCACTAACCCACAGGAGTAACATCTGAAAATACAGCCAAATTGTACCTTCTGTTTTGGACCATAGCAATTGTTTATCAACTTGTGGGAAGTTCTTGGGGCTTCCCAAGTGGCTCAGTGATAGAGAACCCGCCTGCCAATGCAGGAGACATAAGAGATGCAGGTTCAATTCCTGGGTTGGGAAGATCCCCTGCAGGAGGGCATGGCAAACCACTCCAGTACTCTTGCCTGGAGAAGCCCATGGACAGAGCAGCCTGCAGGCTACAGTCCATGGGTCTGCAAGAGTCGGACATGACTGGAAGTGACTTAGCAATCACACATGCATGGGAAATTCTTGGGCAGGGTGATGAGATAGAGAAAGAAAAAGGGGTCATTCTCTTACCATCGTCCTCCCTTACCTCTGATCCCGTCAGGTATCCAGCACCATGTGAACTATCAGACAAGGGCTTGGACAGGAAGGACCATCAGTCTCGGTGGCTGAGTAGGTTGCTTTCCTAGTTTGGAGCTGAATGGCAAAAAAGAGGCAGGAGTAGCTCAGTGGAGAAAGGCAGACCTTAAGACCTAGGGTCAGGGGAGTCAGGGAAAGTGGGGCAAGGACCTGCCAGACAAGAGCAAGAGCAGAAGCCAGGACTTTAATGAGGCCTGGGAGCAGAAAGCAACAGGACCTCTTTAGTCTGGTGCGTGTATGATCAGAAGGTAAGTCATGTCCAACTCTTCACCACCCCAGGGACTACCAGCCTCCTCTGTCCATGGAATTTTCCAGGAAAGAATACTGGAGTGGGTTGCCATTTCCTTCTCCAGGGGATATTCCTGACCCAGGAATCGAACCTACGTCTCCTGCATCGGCAGGAAGCGATGCTAATCTGATATTGGGATGGAATCAGGATGCACACTCAGACCAAAAGGAAGTACAGTGCCCAGGGGAAATTGTTCCATCTGCTACAATAATGTACCACAGACCAGATGGCTTCAACAACAGAAACCTACTTTGGTACAACTCTGCAGGCTAGAAGTCCAAGATCAAGATGTCAGCAAGGTTGGCTTCTTCTGAGGCCCCTTTCCTTGGCTAATTGACAGCCTTCTTCTCAGGCCCTATCCTGAAAACAAGGGTTTGGGTCTGAGTTCAGTAAACTTTTTATTGAAGTAAAATTTACATACAGAAAATCTACCAACCCTAAGTGCAGAGCTCAGTGAGTTTTCACCTAGTGAACACATCCATATGAGCAGCATGCAGAACAAAAAGCAGAACCTTCTCAGCACCTAAGAAGCCCTCTCATGTCTCCTCCAGATCACCAGCCCCTTAGACCCTCCAGTATTCTCACTTCTATCACCAACAATGGATTTTGCCTCTTTTTTGAATTTTGTATGCATGAGACCAGTGTACACTCTTCTGTATCTGACATTTTGCTCAATGTCAAGTATGTGAGGCTTATCGATGATGTTGTGTGCAGCCATCGTGCTTGTTTTCATCACTGAATGGTATTCTGTTGCACTGTTGTTGTTGTTGTTGTTGTTGTTGTCTGCTAGGTCAGGTCTGACTCTCTTGTGACCCCGTGGACTGTAGCCTGCCAGGCTCCTCTATCCATGGGATTTCCCACGCCCTCCTCCAAGGGATCTTCCCAACCCAGGGATAGAACCCATCTCCTGGCATTTCCTGCATTGACAGGCAGATTGTTTGGAAGCTCCACATTCTTATCTAGGTCTTCGGTAAATAAATGAACAAATATTTATTAGGTATATATCAGGGAGTAGATGTATTTCATCATAGGGTACACGTATGTTGAACTTTAGTAAATATTGCCAGTTTTCAACATGTTGGTATCCACTTATTCTCACAGCAGTGGATATGAGTTCTGATTGCCCCAATGCCTCTCTAACATTTGCTATTGTTTAAGAATGTTAGCTATTCTGATGGATGAGTAGGGGCATGTCACGGTAATTTCTTATTTTCTTGATAATTAAATTGAGTATACTTGTGCATTTTTGGGTGTGTGTGTGTGTGTGTAAGTGTCTTTTCAAGTCTTTGGCCCATTTTCTCTCAGACTATTCATGGGTTTTTGTTTGTTTGTTTGTTATTTTGGTAGTGGTTCTTTAGGTATTCTGGATGTGATTGCAAATATCTTTTCCTACTCTGTGGCTTGCCTCTTCATTCTGAATATTTTTTGAAGACAGAAGTCCTTAATTTTATCATAGCTTGATTTATCATTTTTCTTTTATTTATTTGAAGTGAATGTCTTTTTTGTTTAAGAAATTTTTGCCAACCCAAAGCAATGAAGATATTATCCTATATCTTCTTTTGGAAGTTTTATCATTTTCTATCATTTTCTATTTATTTCTAAGTTTCACATGTATATTTACAGTCCATCTGGATTTTTTTTTTTTTTTTTTGCATGTGATGTAGAGGAGTAGTCAAGATGAATTTTTAAATAAAACTTTTTGTTTGGAAAAAATGTCAAACCTTGATAAATTCTAAAATATTCTCAAAATATTATAATGAATGCCAATAAATACTCCACACAGAATCTTCCATGTTTAAATTGAATGTATATATGCATGTGTGTGTATCGTAAGTAACAAAATTAGATCTATGACCAAGTTTTTGAAGGTTGATAAATACGCAAACAGTAGCTGGAATTCAGCCATCTGTGATTTGGATTCAGGTAATATTTTGGATGTGCTCTTGAATCATTGCTTGTGAGTATAGGCATGTCTCCTCCTTTCAGATGACTATTTGTCATTGAACAGTCACCAAGTCATGTCCAACTTTTTGCAACCCCATGGACTGCAGCACACCAGGCTTCCTGTCCTTCACTATCTCCCAGAGTTTTCTCAAACTCATGTCCATTGAGTCAGTGATGCCATCCAAACCATCTCATCCTCTGTCATCCCCTTCTCCTCCTACCCTCAATCTTTCCCAGCATTGGAGGCTTTTCCAATGAGTCAGCTCTTGAAATCAGATGGCCAAAGTATTGGAGCTCTAGCATCAATCCTTCCAACGAACATTCAGGGTTGATTTCCCGGATAACTCTTCAGTCCCCTCAAACCTGTGGTCGGAGACAATCCTTCATGCCCAGGTATGGGGGAAAGTGCTTAGTAGAGCTCTGTTTTAAGAGAACTCCAAGTTCATGATACAGGGGCTTCCCAATAACTCTAGACAATGATAATGATGTTTCAATGATCCAGGGAAATGCTGACTTTTCTTGTGAGTGCTTGATGTATATTACCTCATTAATCCTGAAAGCTGGTCTACCAAGAGAGGTTATTGTCCTCAATCCATAGCTGAGCAAAACAGGAGCCTCAGAAAACACAGTTTGGTAGTTGAGACCTGGGATGTGAACCCAAGCAGTCTGCCTTAAGACACACAGAAAGTGAACTGCTTTTAATCTGAGTGCCCTTTGCCTGGAATCAGATTGACAACAGAGTTTTAGGGATGCAACCTCTTTGGAGTCTTTTCTTATTTTCAGAGAGTAATTGTTACCCTGGGATTTGACTCAGTCAAATTGCTGTCTCTGGATAGAGAGAAGTGATTAGCGAAGGAAGGTTGGAGTTCAGTGTCCCAGATTCCCCATGCTTGGGGGAGCTGGCTGCTGCTGTGGGTGCCAAGTGCAGAGGAGACATCCAAACAGGTGGGAATCTGTGCTTGTGTGAGACTCAGAGAATCTGAAGTCAGAAAATGCTCTCAACACTTGTGAGAAGAGAAATACTGTGGGGTGGGAAGGAGTCAGAGATACAGCAGGAAGAAGCAAAATAAGATCATGATTGAAAAAATGCAGATGAATAGCTGGAGGGAAAGGGGATTGCACACACAGATGGAGCACTTGGGAGCCCCGCTGTGTGTAACGGAGCCTCTCTGAGGTGGAGCTGGAGACAAAGGGATGGGCGTGGGTCCCAGTGCAAATGCCCGTGACTGGAATAGAGGTGGGCATGGGTCAGTTGTCCTGAACACCATGGGGCTTCGCCTCAGCCCTGCGTAAGTTCACATCCAGAGGAGTCCAGTCTGCAGTGGAATGGCCAAAGCAGCAGAGTGAGAAAGTGACTTTGGAAACTGACCCCAGACTGAGGTCTAGCAACGAAGTCTGGGTTTATAGGAAGTGGTCACGTGGGGTTCAAAGAAACCACAGGGGCTGCAAAAGCAGTGGTGGGTATCTGCCTAGAAAAGCAACTGAACATGTGGTCCTTGCAGCTGACCCAGCCCTGAGCACAGTGGCAGTGACCACATAGCTGGGACACAGGAATTCTCTTCTACACCCCACCCTTTGTATTATCAGGCTGCTGCCTAGGAATCCTGTGCTATGCTATGGAAGCTCACCCTTAGGAAGTTTTGCTGTGAAAACTGTCAGCGAGAAAGATACAATCTCACTGATACAGTTTTATGAAAAGTGTATAACCTGAATCAAATCATGGGGAAACAAACCACAGAGAAGGAAGATTCTGCAAACTATGAGCCAGGATTCTTAAAAACTTAATCAGTGTCAGTAGAGATCACGAAAGACTGAAGAATCTGCTCAGATTAAAGGAGACAGAAGAGATGTGGAAATGAGACACAATGATTGAAAGGAAATGTGATGTAAAAGCCATGGTGAGGAACCCAGAATAGTCTCTGAAATGTGCTTGGTTTTCAAATTTTCTTATGAGCCCTTATCATTTGCCTCATTCCTTAGGAATAAAGGGCAGATAATTCATTGCCGTTGGCCTAACTAGACATTATTGAATGTTACAACCTAGGCTCCCAGTGAGCTGCCAGTCCTCCTGGGAAGGGCTGTGTCCTGGTTCTCGGGTTTTCACTGGGTTGAAACTGAGCTATTCCTTTCCATTTGCTAGGCCAGTGGTTCAGGAGAGCTTATACTCCCTTTCAACTTTTGGAATCACATTAACGCTGTGAAGTGCTTAGTGAAGCATACAAGAGGAGTAACTTAGTTGTCACAGAAATGTATATATTCTGGAAAAGGAGGGAATTGCCAATGCCGAGCCTTTTACTGCAGGGCCAGAACAGAGCAAGACAAACTGAGGAAAGGCCCCATTTCTCCAGGTATTTATGACGTCAGTGATGCCAGAGGAGATCAGAAAAGAAAAATGGGTCTCCTCAAAGCTAATCTGAACCTCAGAAGGTGCACATACATCTTTTCCCTGGGTCTTCTCTCTTCCTGGGGACCAGGAGGGATCTCACAGCCTGTGTTTTCCCTCACCAGTCAGTCAAATATATTTTAAAGGCTAAGAGTGCATTTCAAGGGCATTCTGTGGATTTGCGGCAATGCCTGAAGGACTTTGGGTCTATGAAGCAATTATGGATGACAGGGATTATAAACATGGTAGTTTCATCAGTGACTTTGTAACATTGTCACAATATAGAAGAAAACTGGACTTCTCTGGTAGCTCAGACAGTATAGAATTTGCCTGCAATGCTGGAGACCTGGGTTTGACCCCTGGGTCAGGAAGATCTCCTGGAGAAAGGCATGGCAACCCACTCCAGTATTCTTGCCTCAAAAATTCCATGGACAGAGGAGCCTGGTTGGCTGCAGTCCATGGGGTTGCAAAGAGTCGGACACGACTGAGTGACTAACACTATCATGTAGAAGAAAACCAGTGACTTCTTGTAAATGAGCGCGCTCAGTGTTGCTACAAAAAAGGGCCTGGCTAAGCAGAAGTTGGAGAGTGAGTAAGGCAAAAAGCAATTAAAATGGTGACACCTCTAAAACAAAGCACGTCAGGGTGCAGGCAGATGCATGCCATCTTCTGCGTGCAGTTAAGCAGACCCATTTGCAACTCAGCATGAGGAAAGCTGCTGACCCAGATTTCAGTGGGGCAGGCCATTCCCTACCCAGGGCCGTCTCACTGGGGCCTCTGGTGAGAACACCACGCGGCCAGGAGAAAGCAGGGCCTGAAAGGTGTGATGAGATCACGTGGAGCCTGCGATGATCTGAGAGCTGGTCCGTGGTTCTGGGACGTCTCTCTTCTCTGTGTCTCCAAGTTCTGCTTCTCTTGGAGAGCATGTCTTTCTTTCCCTGGAGCCTCCCCATGCAATATATATCCCACCAGACCTTCAGACCTGTCCGCCACCCTTTATCCTAAGGCATCAGCCAGATAAATTTATGAGCCCATAATTCTAAGGGCCTCTAACGAACCCCTTCACATTTTTACCTGCTTAGTTCAAGATCTGTAACTTGAGTTAGCACATTTAGCAAGCAGTAAGCAGCAGATGTGAAAACCCTTGACTCTCTCTGGGTCCCAGTGGGACCCAGCATAAGGAAGTCCTCTGAATTTACGTGCAGAGCTGTGCCCTCTGCTGGGTCTGGTATCAGCAGTCTGCAGTTTCAGAGATCCTAAACTGAGTCATACTTCAAGATTATAAGACCTTATGACCTAAGGTCTGTGCCATGCTGCTAGTTCTTTTCTTTTTTAAACATTAAGAAAATTTCTAAATATATACCAAAACGGTTAGTTATAGGGAACCTTGTACGGATCACTCCACATTCAGCAACCACCAAGATTTTGGCTACTAATTTCCTCTATCCACTCTCTTCTTTTTTGCCAAAGTATTTCAAAGCAAATCTCCACCATCATGTCATTTTGCCTCTAAAATCTTCAAAAAGTAACTCAGAATATCTCTCCTACATAATTACAAGGTCATTATCATTCACAAAATTCACAGTTCTTTAATTTTCTAAAATATCCTGTCCTCATTTGAAGTTCCCTGACAATGTTTTCTCAAATGCCTTATTTGAATCAGAATCTAAAGAAGTGAAGTGAAGAAAGTGTTAGTCACTCAATAGTGTCATTTCAGCTCCATAGACTGTAGCCTTCCAGGCTCCTCGGTCCATGGGATTCTCCAGGCAAGAATACTACAGTGGGTTGTCATTTCCTTTTCCAGGAGACCTTCCCCACCCAGGGACAGAACCCATATCTCCTTTGTCTCCTGCATTAGCAGGTGGGTTCTTTACCACTAGTGCCGCCTGGGAAGCTCCATACTTCACAAAGTATGCAATATCTGATTGTCTTCTCTTGTTGATGCTAGAGTTGATTTGTTTGTTTCAAAGTGGAAAAAAAAACAAACATTTTTATGTATCCAAAATCAAACTCTTAAACAAATCATGTTCAGAAAAGGCTTGTTTTTATCACCACACCTTGATCTGCTTCCTTCCCTTCCCTTGAATATAGCCAGTTTAGGGTTCTCCCCACCCCACCCTAGTTTCTTTTTGTAAATGTAAGAAAATACACACACACTTTCCTTAGGTATCATACGGTATACTACATATTATATGCAACATATACTAATAGATGTCTACACCTTGATTTTTTCACCTTATAATTAACCTGCATATCACTCCATTATCAGTATATGGAGATTGTACTTAGTACTTTTTTAGCTACACAGGGTTCCATTTTGTGAATGTACATATTTTAACTGGCCTATATGGATAGATAATCTGGTTATTGCCAATTTTTTGCTATTGTAAAAAATACTACAATGAATAATGTTATGCATAGTCATTTTGTGCTTTTCCAAGTATTTTATTTGGTGAAGATTCCTAGAAGTGAGACCTCTGCCCAAAGGATAAAACATGTAATTTTACTAGAGAGCCAGTAAATATACTGTCTGATATTGGCTCACACTGTTTCTCTTATCAGAAAGAAGACAACAGGACTTACAACTGTGAAAATCTAGGTCTCAGAGAAATTCCTGACACTCTACCAAACACAACAGAAGTTTTAGAATTCAGCTTCAACTTCTTGCCTACAATTCAAAATACAACCTTCAGCAGGCTCATAAATCTTGTCTTTTTGGATTTGACCAGGTTTGTATCTGAGTTTTTTGTGTGTGCTTGATGTTTTACTTGGGTCAAAACATTCGAACTGTTTCCAGGACCTTCCTTTGGGGAGCAGGGACAGCCTGCTTATTCTGCGTGTTTACCCCTTCCCATGAAATATTTTTACACAGGTAAAATATAATTTAAATAAGCACCAATCAGTGGAGAGGGAAGTGGCTTATTCTCAAAATAAATTGTGTCTGCAGTCAAACTTAAGAAGTTCGAAGGAATATCAATAACACAACTGAAAATAATTTTGTACTAAATCAGATGTCACATCATACTATATTTTAGCAGAGTTGATTATGAGTGGGTGTGACATTTTAAGAAAAAAATTAGAGGAGACATACACACCATCTACTAACTTTTTTCCTGAAAATTGGTTTTAGAGGCAGGATGAAGATTCTAAATGCTGGCCCAGGGCTTCTGAGCCAGCGGGCAGAAGTGCCAGAAGAAAATAAAGGGATCGAGCAAGAGAGAAATGCAGCTGGTGTGTGTGTGTGTGTGTGTGTGTGTGTGTGTGTGTGTGTGTGTGTGTGTGTGTGTAAATTGGGGGAGGGCTCCATATGTGGATGGAGCCTGCTCCTCTTGCAGAAGTTCCATTTCTTCTACCTTGGTCCTTCAACCTAAGCTTCTACAGAGCAGGAGAGTATTCACATCCTTGTTGTTGTTGTTTAGTTACTAAGTTATGTCCAACTCTTTGTGACCCCATGGACTGTAGCTCACCAGGCTCCTCTGTCCGTGGGATTTTCCAGGCAAGAATACTGGAGTGGGTTACCATTTCCTCCTCCAGGGGATCTTCCCCACCCAAGGATCGAACCCGTGTCTCCTGCCTCTTTTACATTGCAGGTGGATTCTTTACCACTGATCCACCCGGAAAGTCCTTTCACATCCATAAGATTATACAGTCACATCTGCATGACCACCACTGGGAGGCAGGCATGGTAAATACTGCATTCCACCTGTGTTAGATGGGAAAACAGAGGCTCAAGGAGATTTTGCAAGCTTCCTTAAATTCACACAGGAAGGAAACTGGGACTCTTGCTCTCCTGACTCCCAGCCCAGAATTTATTTTCTCTTTTAACATTTCTCATTCTCACATGAGAAGAGTTTTTCTAAGAAGTATTAGGCCGGGAGAGCTTTCATAACTAGAGGACTCTCAGTTTCCTCTTCTGCTATTTTTAAAAAGTGATAAGAATGGGACCTCATACTTTCTAAAGGCCTCCTCCCTCTGCCCCCCTCCCCACTCTGCATCTGGCTGCAAATGAGGCACTGTTTTCCTGCCCTTACACAGTTGCTGTTTCCTCAGCTTTACCAGTTTGCTTTGTTTGCCCTTGGCTCATTCTTCTGTCTTGCTTTTTAGAACTTCCTCTCTGCAATTCTTTTCCTTTTCAGACATTTCATTTCTTTAGTTACTGTCTGTTAGCAGTCAACTTCCTCAGTTTTTGATTTTCTGAAAATATTTTTATTTCACTCTGATTCTTGCAAGATAACATTTTCTGGCATATGTTATCATTTTCTGGCAACTGTCTAGGCTGACAGTAGTTTTTTTCTCAGCCCTTCAGGATTATCATTCCAGTCTCCCATTGTTGCTATTGGGAGGTCATCTATCTGTCCAGTAATTGTTCATATGTTGAATAGCTGTCTTTTCTTCTCTGGATATTTTCAATAGCTTCTCTTTGTCCTTGGAATTCTATAATATCACAGTGACACATTGTGTAGATTTGTTAGGCTCCTTGAATCTGAGATTGGTGTCTTTCATCAGTTCTAAAATATTCTAGCCACTATCCATTTGAGCTCCAGTTTGCTCCCACTCACCCTTGTATCATCTTTGGATCTCTGATTAGACTTATATTGCATCATCTTAACTGTCCTTTATATATCTTAATATCTCTTTATTGTTTTCCAACTCATTTTTTTAAAATTTTGGCTACATCCTAAGTAATTTCCTCATATTTACTTCTAGTCCATTAATATCCTCTTCAGCTGTGTTTAATCTCTTGTATAAGCTATACATTGGTTTTCTAATTTCAGTTATTAACTTTTCCCATTTTAATATAATTTATTTTATTTTACAAATATATAAGGTCAGTTTTAATATTTTTTCCTTCATCATACTTTTGGTTCTTACTATTTCCTTTAAGCATATCAAGCATATGTTTGACATAGTGTAATTATAATGATATGATAATACATATAAGCTTTATCATCTATTCTTTATACATCTTATACATATATTGCATACACACACAATATGCATATACTTTATCAGATATATCTGATAACTGTGGCATCTGCTGCCTTTTTAAATCTGATTCTGTAGAGCTTTTTTTTTTGGCTGACTTTGGCTAATGTGTTTTCCTTACGTGTTTAGTTAATTCTTATTTTGAGAATTTATCATGTAGAACTTTGTATAAATCTTTGTTTAAAATGTTTCCTTGAACTAGATAATAACAATGAACTATTAATATTGGTATGTGTGACAATGGCATTATGGCTATAGAAAATAAGCCTGTTTTTTTTTTTTCTTTTTCGAGATGCATACTGAAATATGTATAGACACCTAGGATTTGACTTAATTTTAGAGAGAAAAGTAGGTATAGAAGAAGAAATAACTATGGCAAAATGGTGAGAACCATTGCATCTGTGTGATATATACATGGAAATTCATTGTACTATTCTCTTGACTTTTATGTAAATTGGAATGGTTTTTATGTAAATCTTTTCACCTGCTAGTTACCTGAAATCACTATCATTCTAGAACTGTTTTAAGCTAAATTTTCCATTTGGGTTTCTTTGGGGAAGTCCACAGAAGCGGTGTAAACTCAGGCTACAGTTTTCATAGGTGGAAGCTGGTGGTGGTTAGAGACTCTCAGAGGATGTTTTTCTTGTTGTTCTTGTTTTTCTACCCAAAGGCAAGGTCAAGATAGACATATATCCTCAAAGTCTCTCTCGATGAGTTTTCTTATTTTAAGTTCACCCACTGAAAGGATCGCTTGAGGGTCTTGGTAGTTTGCAGGTTTTTGAAAAGACTTCCTATTCTATCCCCAAAGCTTTGTCTCCTGCCACTGGGCTATGTGGCTCATTAAAATCTGGACCCTAGGCCACCAAGGATCAGCAGATATCGACAGATATGACACAACTAGCTCCAGAATTTGGTCCTATGGTTTCAAGCTTCCTTTTGACACTACATCTCTAAACAATTCACTTATTGACCTCCAGGGGAGCTCTGTGTGTGGATGTATAGTGCAGTATTTTGTGGTATTATATCAGGATGAGTTTTCTCTGAACCTCTAGTTCCGTATGTCTATGGAGCATTTTCATATATATCATTTGAATCACAACCATTCTACAAAACAATCATTGTTTGCTATACTTTATAGAAGAGAAAAACAGAGGTTGAGAAAAGTTGTGACTTGCCCAGGATAGCATAGATAACATATTTTATATATCATGTTATACATTGTGTATTTTATGACCTATTTTATATTGCTTATAACAGTAAATTATAGTTTGATTTTGTCTACAAACTACTAATTTTTCCAAACACAAATCTCTGAGAGTTCAACTTAAAATATATAGAAAAAAATTATAAGTCAGAGTGTTCAGATCTGAGGCTAGTCATTAACTCCAGAGGCTATCTGTGGGTAATGAAGAAAGTTTATTATCTTTTACTTTGAATAATAATGTACACTGTTTTTACTATGCACAAAAGATGGCCTTGCTATTATAAGTCACTGTGATAGAACTTTTTTCTTTTCCTTAATTAATTCTTCTTAAATACTATAATCTTTTTAAGGTGCCAGATTAACTGGGTACATGAAGACACTTTTCAAAGCCATCATCAACTGAACACCATTGTGTTGACTGGAAATCCCCTGATATTCATGGCAGAAACATCACTTAGTGGGCCCAAGTTGCTGAAGCATCTTTTCTTAACCCAAACAGGACTATCCAATCTCGAGTTTATCCCAGTGCACAACCTGGAAAATTTGGAAAGTTTGCATCTTGGAAGCAACCATATTTCCTCCGTTAATTTCCCAGAAAACTTCCCAACACAGAATCTGAAAGTCCTGGATTTTCAGAATAATGCTATACACTACATCTCTAGAAAAGACACCCATGCTCTGGAACAGGCCACCAAACTTAGTCTTAATTTCAACGGCAATGACATTAAAGGCATTGAACCTGGGGCTTTCAATTCAAAGATCTTTCAAAGTTTGAAATTTGGAGGGTCTCTCAACTTATCTATTATACTTAAAGGTCTACAGAACTCTACTATTCAGTCTCTTTGGCTGGGGACTTTTGAGGACACTGATGACCAAGATCTCACTTCAGACACATTTGAGGGACTTTGTGACATGTCTGTTGAGAGCATCAACTTACAAAAGCACCGTTTCTATGACTTATCATCGTCCACATTTCGGTGCTTCACTCGACTCCAGGAGTTGGATCTGACAGCAGCTCACTTGAATGGACTGCCTTCTGGGATTGAGGGTATGAACTCTCTCAAGAAATTAGTTCTCAATGCAAATAGTTTTGATCAATTGTGTCAAATCAGTGCTGCCAGTTTCCCGTCCCTTAGGGACCTTTACATCAAAGGCAACATGAGGAAACTTGACCTCGGCACTCGGTGTTTAGAAAAACTAGAAAATCTTCAGAAACTTGATTTAAGCCACAGTGATATCGAGGCTTCTGACTGTTGCAATCTGCAACTCAAAAACCTGCACCACCTGCAGTACTTAAACCTGAGCTACAATCAGCCCCTTGGTCTCGAGGATCAGGCGTTCAAAGAATGCCCTCAGCTAGAACTCCTGGATTTGGCATTTACCCACCTACTTGTTAAGGCTCCACACAGCCCTTTCCAAAACCTCCATCTCCTGCGGGTTCTGAATCTCTCTCACTGCCTCCTTGATACCAGCAATCAGCACCTTCTAGCAGGCCTGCGGGATCTCCGGCATCTGAATTTACAAGGGAATTCCTTTCAAGATGGGAGCATCTCAAAGACCAATCTACTTCAGACAGTAGGCAGCTTGGAGATTCTGATTTTATCCTCCTGTAATCTCCTCTCCATAGACAAGCAAGCATTCCACGGCCTTGGGAATGTGAACCACTTAGACTTGAGCCACAACAGCCTGACAGGAGACAGCATTGATGCTCTTAACCATCTTAAGGGGATCTACCTCAATCTGGCCTCCAATAACATTCGCATCATCCCACCCCATCTCCTCCCTGCCTTATCTCAGCAGAGCACCATTAATTTAAGTCACAATCCCCTGGACTGCACTTGCTCAAATATTAATTTCATAACATGGTACAAAGAAAATCTATATAAACTTGAGGACTTGGAGGATACTATGTGTGCAAATCCCCCACCTTTAAGGGGAGTGAAACTGTCTGAGGTCAAACTGTACTGTGGGATTACGGGCGTGGGCATTTTCTTTATTGTAGTATTTGTATTCTTGCTCATCCTTCTGCTCATTTTTTCAGTTAAATTTATTCTTAGGTGGAAATACCAGCACATTTAGTGCTAAAGGTGTCTGGAGATGGAAAATAAATATGCTTAGCAAAATTGCCCTTGGTAAAGGAACTGTTGTCTGTTAGTGACCAGACTTTTCTGATTGGTTCCTGGAACTGGGTAGGGATTCACTGTACTTTTCTGAGTCCCAGAACTGATGAACCTCCCAGGAAGGTAAAGTGACTAGGGCCAGAGAGTCAGATGCAGCTATGAGAGACACAGAGCCTTTTCCTCATATGGAAGGTGGGTAGGAGTTGAGGGGGACCAGTGGTTGGGAAAGGCCAGGAGGCTATTAGGAGGTCATCACTTCCACTCAGGAGCATCCCTGGAGGCACCTCCTCCCTTGACCCTCCCACATCTCTCTCCAGCAGCTCTGGTCGTGTGCTTGGGTCTGAGTTCTCAGCAATAGAGCCATTTGGGAAACAAGTTGGGGATAAAGTCTCAAAGTATATTTTAAAAGAAAAAGAGAAAACACAATGAATTTAAAAGAAGAGGCTAAGAAATGAATCTTACCATCAAATTGACTTCATTAACCTCCTTATTCCTTAAATCTCCAAGGATTCTACAATGCCGCCATGGTACAAATAGCTCTAAGGGGGAAAAAAAAAAGACTCCCTCACCAAGATGCCCCTCCCCGAAGGTTGAGGTGTTTTGCACATTGACTACCCTCATTTCAGAACCAAGAAGGCTTTTTTTTAACCTATCTGGTGTTCTCACTCTTATTATGTTACAGATCCTAACTTAACAGGTGGGCTGTGTATTTTTCAAAAGAAAAATACTCTTTTCATTTGAATGTCTGGTCCTTGGAAGCTTCCTTCTCATAGGAACCATGAGATAAATGGTGGTTTGGTTCCCAAGCCAGCTCTCAAAAGCCTACTCACCTGGGACAGCAACTGAGACAGCACATTTACAATGAAAACCAGTGGAAGAAAGCAAGCATTCAGGCACCCTCACCACTGGGAACCCAACAAGCTGCCTCAGGGAGGAGTAGTTTCTGTTGAGGCTGGAGGTATTACAAAGATGGTACCAGCAAGAGAGAGTGGACAGGGCCAGTAAATGCAGACAGAGGACTGGGAAGCCAGCAGTGTTGTACTCAGGTCTTCTTCCCAAGGCGCAAAGGGTGACACCCGTGCAGGGCTTGATCTTCTGAAGTCTGCACTGGCAGAGAAGACAGCTGAGCTCTTGTACTCACGTGTTGCATTTATAAGGCCTGGATTAAGTAAAATAACCAATTTTAGGTTAGAGATAGCAGAGTTATTAAATTTTGGTTGGATATCAAAGTAAAAATTAGTTAACATTCAATCAGAATTGATTAACCTTGGTTGGGGGCATAATACTGGAACAGAGTAGAAACTTGGGGACCAGCTCTTCTTTACCTCTGTACCTCCAGAAAAGTAGGAAAAACAAGGGAATAGTGAAGGAAAGCCATAAACATGCATTGCAAATGCTTTACCAGTCTTAGGGTATTTGTGTGTGTGTGTGTGTGTGTGTGTGTGTGTGTGTGTGTTTGTGTGTGTGTGTGTGTGTGTGTGATACTACATAGGAGCTTAAGCCTTCCCAGAAGTTCTTGGTTAAGGACACAAGTCAGTGGCCAGGGAATGGGGGGGTAGGGGCGGGGTGGGGAGTGAGGCATTTGCTTTGGGTGCATAATTTAAGGGGGAACCAAAAAACTCAGTAATCAAGGCAAAAAATATTCTTATTTTTAAAACTCTAAATTAACCACTACAATATTGTAAAGTAATTACCCTCCAACTAATAAAAATAAATGTAAAAAAAAAAAACCCAACTCTAAATTAATGCCAAAAATCCACAATAAGTATAAAAAAATTTTCAACATAGCCAGGATCTACACCAGTGCCATGCTGAAATGTATGAGAGCCTGAGGCAAAAGGGAAATTGTTAGTAACCATGCTGCCTTTGTTTAAAACTTTGATATTTTGTTCACTGTGGATATTTTACATTAGTTTTGATTCTGTTAATGTTGCCTTAAAATACTATTTATCTTTATTACTGAGTTTTTTGGTGCCCCTTAAATTTGGCACCCAAGGCAGGTGCCTCACTCACCTTGCCCTGCCCTACCCTGAGGACTGGTCAGAAGTAGGGACTCCCATCTAACTCCCAGGCCACCGTCTACTGGAGGCCTATTAGCAGGCGCCGTATCTCAGTTTTCTTCCAAAATGTCCCATCTCCTTCCCCTTGGTTTCTGGGAACAGGGAGAAGTGTTCAAGATCTTATACCTTGTTCTTATCCTCAGCTGTCTCCCAGCTCTTGGGTGCAAAGATTTGCATCCTTCCTTCAAAACCAAGAGAAGTGGCAGAGCTGAATGGGTGCCAAAACCCTCTGGTGAGAGTGGGCAAGCAGGGCACCGTCCTGCTAATGAAATGAAACCTCACACAATTCACTGCTTTGATTATCTGAAACACCAGCATTTGGGAAAACAGGTGCATGGGAAAGGAATTTTCCTCGGCTTTCCTGAGGGAGTGTGGACAAGGAAGTCATTTAAGGATACATGTCAAAGGAGAAAGAAAGTGCCTGGAACTATGTGGGCCTGGGGACACCCCTCTTCAGCCACTGTCATTTCTTCCCTGGGCCTACGATGGTGGGGCAGCCCCCCGAGACGGCTGGTCTGGGCCCCTGCTGCGCTATCACTGTCCTGAGTCTGGCAGTGACCAGGGCCTTTTCCCCTTGAGTTTCGGGCTCAGAGGCAACCTAACGCAGAAGTGGGCATGACTGCTCCAGGCTGTGCTGAGCGGGTGCTCTTCCAGGAAGCCTCCTCGTTGTGGCCACAGGAAAGGCCCCTCATTCGAGGGACCTGAAGCCAGACAGGCAGCCAACCCTCCAAGTCAGAGAGCACACCTCCCTCTGACCACCATCCACACAGCCCACTCTCGTGGTGCAGGAAGCCTTCACTTTGGGGAACTGAGGCAGAGATATAGCTGGACACATAGTTATTTCGCCTTGTTAATTTTGTTCACGTGCTTGCAGCAAATTCGATGATCAGTTCTGGAAAGTCTGAGGGGCTTTCCTGGTGGTGACCTGAAGATGCGAAAACCACGCTCACTGCTCCTTCCCTCCCTTTCGTTTCTCTTTCTTTGTTGCTTCTTCCCCTCCTTCATCCATAACTCTTTCTCTCCCTCTGTACTTCCTTTCATTATTTATCTCCTGCTTTCCTTCCTCTCCTTCCCTTCTTCCTTCAATCCTACCAGGGAGGATGAAAGTCTACACTCCTAAGAATTCAGACTGATAGCACCAACCCACCAAGTTCCCCATGTATCCTTGCAAACTCAAGCTCCTTCCTGCCTTAAGGATTTAAGCTGTGGATAGGGCCTCCCTGAAAGCTCAGTTGGTAGAGAATCCGCTTGCAATGCAGGAGACCCTGGTTCGATTCCTGGGTTGGGAAGATCTGCTGGAGAAGGGATAGGCTACCCACTCCAGTATTCTGGCCTGGAGAATTCCATGGACTGTATAGTCCAGGGGTCGCAAAGGGTCGGACATGACTGAGCAACTTTCGCTTTCAGGAAATACTAACTGCTGACCTAACCACTCCCTTGCCTTGGGAACTTGGAACGTGTAACTTGGAAAAACAAAAACATTCTGTAGAGCAGGGGGTCTCCAACTTCTGAGCTCTAATGCCTGATGATCTGAGGTGAAGATGATGTAATAATAATTACACACAATAATAAGAATTAAAGTGCACAATTAATGTAATGTGCTTGGATCATCCCCAAACTATCTCCCCCCTCCCCACCCCCAATCTATGGAAAAGCTTTTTCAGGAACCTGGTCCTTGGTGCCAAAAAGGTTGGGGACCACTGCTGCGAACTGCATCCCCCTGAAGACCTTAGGGACCCAAGCCCTAACAATCTGGAATGGCCGGCTCCACTGTATCAGGCCCTTCTATGCGACGCCACAATCTGCTCCATAACTGGGCACTGATCTAGGGCTTTGTGACTGTTTTAAGCAATAGTAAATTCACCCTACAAAGTCAGAGAGGGAGCTTTTTGATGGCTACTGTCAATTTTATTGCTTTATCCTAGTTACTAGGATAGACTCTGCAGCCGCAGTGTTTACTGGTTTTATGTATCGCATGTTGTTGCTGCTCTGACAAGCTACTCCTATAAAAATGTGTTATTATTGCACGTTGTAGCTCAGTGAGCTGACCGTGCATTTCAAAGTGTACTGAAGCAAATAGCGATGAAGTCCATAAAAACCGACTGGCCCCCATCACAGAGGATGCTCTGAGTGGACTGCAACTCCCACAGTATGGAAGAAAATTATACCTTTCCCCTGTGCCAGCGGCCCTGACTGCTAACTGAACACAGCACAGAGCCAAACACAGGCATTATCTATGTGTCCAAGTTAAATTTCAGGACAGGAAACTGTCATTTTACTTCTACTCACCTAATTCCCCAGTAAGTGATGCTTGCAATTTTGAAGTTTATAAAAGTATGAAATAAATGGCTTTACAATACTTTCATATATTACTATAGGATGCATGAGGGGTGGCTGACATTGCTTTCTATCTGTTCTGAATGCCGAAAGGAAAATTAGTTTGAATTACAGCAAGAGAGGAGGTGGTTAGTTCTAAGCAAGTCACGACTGAGGGGGGTCCTGGGTGTCGAGCTAGAATCAATTGCCTGAGACATTAAGAATTAGGATGCCTAATACAACGGGAGTTAGTCTGGCTGCAGAGGAGTCAGCAGCCCAGTGTGACTCCCAGAGCTCCCAGACACTGGTTTATCACCAGAATCATTGGGGAAATTCTTTACAGAGCAGATTTCCATGCCCCACCCTGTATATATTGGGATTCTGTTAGACTAGGTTTGGCCTTGGACTTTTACCAAAATTATTTCATGTAAAATCCTTCCTTTAACTTTATCAAACAGTAACAGAAATACGTGTCAGACTCCATGAGCTAAAAAACTATGCCATACCCTATGAGAGGAAATGTCCCAACAAAATGGGAAGAAAAGGTTAAGGAGGCTTCCAGTCCAAGAGTGAGGCACCTGGGCAAGCAGCTCATTAGTCTCTTCTGCCATCACCACCAGGCCACAAGCCTCTGTTCCTCAACTACCCTGTTCTGCCACCTATCCATCCCCACTCCATCCCAGCTACTGACAACTGGAAATCACTTATTGAATACTGTAGGTCTTGAAAAAGGAATTTGGAATTTGGAAAACTCAGCAGTGGCCACAGGACTGGAAAAGGTCAGTTTTCATTCCAACCCCAAAGAAAGGTAATGCCAAAGAATGTTCAAACTACCACAAAATTGCACTCATTTCACACACTAGCAAAGTAATGCTCAAAACACTCCAAGGCAGACTTCAACAGTACGTGAACTGAGAACTTCTAGATTCACAAGTTGGATTTAGAAAAGGCAGAGGAACCAGAGATCAAATTGCCAACATCTGTTGCATCATAGAAAATGCAAGAGAATTTCAGAAAAACATCTACTTCTGCTTCATTGACTATGCTAAAGCCTTTGACTGTGTGGATCACAACAAACTGTGCAAAATTCTTAAAGAGATGGGAATACCAGACCACCTTATCGGCCACCTGAGAAACCTGTATGCAGATAATAAGCAACAGTTAGAACTGGACATAGAACACTGGACTGGTTCCAAATTGGGAAAGGGGTACATAAAAGCTGTATATTGTCACTCTGCTTACTTAACTTATATGCAGAGTACATCATGCAAAATGCCAGGCTGGATGAAGCTCAAGCTGGAATCAAGATTGCCAGGAGAAATATCAATAACCTTAGATACGCAGATGACACCACTCTTATGGCAGAAAGCAAAGAGGAGCTAAAGTGTCTCTTGATGAAAGTGAAAGAGATAAGTGAAAAAGCTGGCTTAAAACTCAACATTCAAAAAACTAAGATCATTTGCCATCACTTCATGGCAAATAGATGGGGAAACAATGGAAACAGTGACAGACTTTATTTTCTTGGGCTCCAAAATCACTGCAGATGGTGAGTGCAGTCATGAAATTAAAAGATGTTTTCTCCTTCGAAGAAAAGCTATGACCAACCTAGACAGCACATTGAAAAGCAGAGACATTACTTTGCCAACAAAGGTCTGTATAGTCAAAGCTATGGTTTTTCCAGTAGTCATGTATGGATGTGAAAGCTGGACAATAAAGAAAGCTGAGCACCAAAGAATTGATGCTTTTGAATTGTGGTGTTGGAGAAGACTCTTGAGAGTCCCTTGGATGGCAAGGAGATCAAACCAGTCCATCCTAAAGGAGATCAGTCCTGGATGTTCATTGGAAGGACTGATGCTAAAGCTGAAACTCCAATACTTTGACCACCTGATGCAAAGAACTGACTCATTTGAAAGACCCTGATGCTGGGAAAGATTGAAGGCAGGAGGAGAAGGGGATGACAGAGGATGAGATGGTTGGATGGCATCACCGACTCGATGGGCATGAGTTTGAATAAGCTCCAGGAGTTGGTGATGGACAGGGAAGCCTGGCATGCTGCTGTCCATGGGGTCACAAAGAGTTGGACACGACTGAGCAACTGAACTGAACTGAATCTACCATTTTTAAATTTGGTTTTAAAAAGCCATTATTGCTCATGAAAGATTAAACAGTGAACTACATTGAACAGTCACCTCTCGCTGCCTACATTTTCCTCCATTTTTACATAATATTCTCTAAACATTTGGCTGTTCGGGACATGATACTAGATCCTGCAAAGAGAAGCAGAGGACAGGGGACCACCTGAGCATTCCTCCATCTCCCCCTTCTCCATTCACGTCAGGTCATGGGCTTTCTAAATAGCTTGGGGCATTCTTTTTTCTCTTTCTACTCTTCTTGGAAAGGATCTAAATATCCAACAAGAGATAAAGGATTAAATAAGGTAGGGAAAGACTCTCTATGTTCTTGGGTGGGATAAGAGCATAAACATGCTGATACTACCAGGAAATAAAGAAACACAGATTAAAATAAGATAAGGTTTATACCTAGTAGTCTGGCAAAAAAAGGAGACTGGATACTAGTGTAGGTGGGAAGTGAGTTTATAGGAACTGCACACACTGCTTAGGGGTGTAGACTGGTGTAGCTATTGTAGAACCACAAGGCAAAAATTCATCAAATTAAATATATCATCCACCAGTCCTGTGCTGGGTGTGTATGACAAGAAAATTTCACAATTCCACAATGGTATTCAGTGCACCATTGTTTCTTTATGGGTGAGTTCAAATCCATTTGAGGGGTCATCACTAGGGAAATGGGCATTTAAAACCTCTAAGATGCACATCATGAGGCATCATCCAGTAACTAGAAGTGGTGAGTTAGACATAGCTATAGCAATGTAGCTGAATCTTAAGCATACAGTGTGGGAGGAGGTCATGGAGAGGACATGATCACCAGTTGACCTGAAGTTGGACCCATCATTTGGAGTCTCCTCACCCCCTCCCCTGTCCTCGTAAAGTATGTGTGGTGTTCCCATAGGAGGAGTCGTTTTCAAGGACTTGGCCTTGAGAGAGCAAGGTGCCGCGATCATCTGCACGTTATACATGCCTGAATCCTGTTAAGGCCTCTATGTTAACCTTCAGGCACGTAATCTGTGGGTTTTATTTATTTTTCCTCCCATTTAGGTTGCCCTCCGTGATTCGAAGACTTCCCCCAGACCCGCCAGTGCGAGAGTTTCCTGGTGTTTGGAAACTTCCTCTATTAAGACTCCCTTCCCGGGACGGGTCTCCATCCCTAGCTCTTTTGTCTCTCTTTTTATCTTTTATATTTTGTCCTACCTCCTTTTGAAGACAATGGGCTGCTTTTCTGGGCTCCTGGTGTCCTCAGCTAGCGATCAGAAGTTGTTTTGTGAAGTTTGCTCTGTGTTCAATTGTTCTTTCGATGAATTTGTAGGGGAGAAAGTGGTCTCCCCGTCCTATTCCTCCGCCATCTTGGCTCCTCCCTCTATGTTAACCTTTAAAACCCTGGCAGGTGGGTGCGGAGATCCCCTTGTCCCGGGGCCACCGCAGAGAAGCCTCGTCAGTGAGTCCCCTGCTTATAAACCTGCCGCCTACCAGCCTGGGGCTGCTGTCTCTTCAGTCTCCCCTTGTCTTCCATGCATGAGCCAGTTTGGGAACCAACATATAGACCTTAATGGAAAAAAACAAACACCCAAATGACTTATTAACATGATTTTCACAAATTAAAAATACATGTATACAGAACAATGATACTTACATTTTTTAAGAACACAAACAATTAACATAGTTGCCTATGGGGCAGGAGAGGAGGCTGGATGGGAGTGTAGGGGTAAGTTAAATGAATCCTGGCTCCAAGGTCGATGAGCCAAGACTTTACAGCAGGAAGACCTCAAGCATCCAAGTCTGAGGTTCTCCACTTGTGCATATGTACAGGAGAGGAGATACTGCGTCACGTCTTTAACATGAAATGCCATGTGGTCATTACACAGTATTGCAGGATACTTAGAGACACTGAAATCTATTTTTGATTTAATACTAAGCAAAAGAAGTTACCCAACATCATGCCCATTATTATTTCTTTTTTTTTTTTGTTAAAATAAAAATCCATATAAATTGAAGAATAAAAATGTCTGGGGAAGGGCAGTGACTTAATCTTGTTTTTGCTTTTCTGTATTTGTAATTTGCCTTCACTTGACCATGTATTGCACAATAAAGAAAAATAAGAATTTTTAAAGACTTTTTTGGTTTTCACAACAGCGCAAGAATAAAGAAATGGTGAGAATTTCCAGTACTGAAAAAGGAGGTGGAATTTTTCTAAAGCTTTGCAATTTCAAAGGGAAATGCTTAAGCCCAAGCTTCCTGGATTGCTCTTTGCTTTCCCTTGAGAACAGAAGGAGCCCTGGGTGTCCTAAGGATCCCTCTGGGAAGGGGCAGCAGCCAAGCGGCTGAGTCATCTTACCGGGCAGCCCTGAGCTGACAGACACGGGAGACCGCCCACAGGGACTGCCCTCAGTCCCCCGCGAGAGTGAGTCTGCCTGCAGCCGCGGAAAGCCACTTCAGCACAACACTGTTTCACAGTGTCTGTATTCCAAAGAGACAGAACTTTCAGGCAAAGGATATCTATTTAGACAGGCTACAGCTGGAGGAGATGGCGATGCCAGCTGACATGTGAAGGCTGGGTAGTGGCAACATGCTTGCTTTAGGCCTTGCAAACAGCTCCTTTCTTCACCTCTAGGTTCTGACAGCCATCTCTTCAGTGCTTCAGTGAAACAGCCAATGACTTTGGGAGATGCTTTCAGCTTTATAACATCAAGAGCCTTTTTGTAAAGCTCTGTGGGGCAGTTCTTAGAAACCGTCTGCAATGGATCTTCTTCCTTTCCGCCTACATCTGAACAGACTCGGTGGCATGTCAGAAAACATACAGGGAACTTCGGTCTTGGGAACAGAGCCCCTTTTGGGAGTGTTTGCCTGCATCCAAGTATTGGGACTGACAGCCCCATCACAGCCTGTGATGTTACGAGGTGTCGAGCTTGTCTTTCGGAATGCACGGTCCCAGCAATTCATGAGATGCTGGTGCTAAAGCCTCCAGTCCAGGGTCTACGGTGTCTGAACTGCCAGAGAACCTGAACCTGGGCCAAATGATTGACTTTCAGTATAAAAAAAAGTAATGAAACCAAAGTTCAACAAAGCTGTGGTGATTTTCCAGCTTTCCTAGATATATGAGATGCATACAGTACTAACTGGGGTAGGAGGCAGAAAGAGAGGAATACACAAAATGATGACATTGAGGAAAGTGTTAAGAACATACTGGTAGGAAGGAAATTAAATTGAGTGAACTGCCCTACCATTGAGTTGCTTAATGTCCAGCCTATACTGAAGCAAGCAAATTTCCATAGTTAATAGAGCTACATTTTTTCATGTAACATTTGTGTTGTGAACCAAAAATCTAGAAGGGAAATTGCCTACTGATTAATTACAACTAATAAAGGACCCCTATTACAGAGAACGATTAGCTTCCTTGGCTCATGGCTTCCCACTGATCATCAAGTTTGTAATTTTGGATAATACGATTTTTCTGCATATAAACTTAAAAAGAGAAAATGAGGTGGCTTAGATCATTCAGAGGGGCCTGGATCTGAATTCAAGTGCAAGATACCTGGTAACATTTAGAAAGGTCAAGAGCTTTAGAACCAGAAAAATCCACATCCTAAAGTAAGCTATCTTTATAGGGTGTGTGTTAAGCAAACCACACAGCCTGTCCGCTCAGTAAAATGGGGATGTCATCACCATCTGGTTTGAGGCTGGTTTTGGGGCTCAAATAAGATGGCAGATAAAATTCATGTTGCCCAGCACTAAGTGTACATGCAGAGTAGGCAGACACTAAATGTAAGGTGGCTTCCTTCCATCCTGATGTCTTATTGGTTTTTAATTATAAGGGAGGAGATCGGATGGAAGGAAAAGAAAGGAGAGAGAACACATGGTAACTGATGGAACAAAGCTTTGGGAGAAATGAACAGGAGTGGAGTCTACTTAAAGGCAGACAGTCTTGAAGAAAGGAACACTGTTTCAGTTTAAAAGAAATCAGCAATCCTTTCTGCCTTACACTCACCAAAAGGGTCTGCAGAAAACCACCCTTTCCACAACAGAGTTCTATTCAGTCATGTTTTGGAGATGCTATGCATGTGTGTGGATGCGGGGGGGGGAAAAAAAACTTAATAGCCATTATCTTTTCATGCTAAATTTTTATTTCAATGTTATGCAACTGCATAAGTATAAATATTTGTTCAATATACAACAATTATGACATCCATAGGGAATTTCTTAGAGAAAATAAGACTGCAAACACTTTATTGCACAGATCCTAACAAACTTGAAGCTGGTAAATCTACAGCTGGGAGTACTAGGGAGGAGCACACCATACAATCACAGGAGACCGACCAAACAGAACACAGGAGGACTTCTACCATCTGACTGGAGAGGTTTACAACAACAAACAGTTACTACACGAATGCAATCCTAGGGACTCTGTAGCCATCCAAAATGCAAAAACATATTTGGCAAAAATGATAATACACTATACAAAATATACATTTTAAAATATCATTTGTAAACAAGCAGCTAGTTGTGCTTTAAAGAAAATTGGACAGTTAAAAAGCAAAGGCTGTAAACCATACATTACCTCCCCGACAGACCTGTCTAAATGTCTGGGTGCAGAAGGGCTGGGTTATGACAGCCGCTGAATGCAGGTATGAATTATAAATGTTGAGACCATTTTTGAAACCCATTTAAGTTCTTTCAAAATATTTGTTTCTTCTACAATTCACAACATAGTGATGGGAAACGGCTAAAATCTCATGGGAAAAAAAATCAGGGGCAAGGAAGAGAGTTTTTTCACCACTGTCAACTCATTTTACAATGAAGGACAACCAAGCAATTGGTTAAGTTATGCCTTTGTTTTTGGAGTGGAGTTTACAGCCTCACTAAATGATTTACAATCCACAGGGATGTAAGATGATGCTGTGCTTAGGTGAACAATTTTATAGCCTGAAGATACGAAGACATCCCTGCAGGGGAGGGGGATTGGGTGCTGGACTAGTATTTACTGGTGATTTTTTTCTCTTACAAAACAAAACAAAAATCCTGCTATGGATCCCAAGCATCTTATAAATACTTAGCTGTGTGTATTTTCTCTTAGTGCCTTAGTACTTATGTCAGCAAGTGCCGTATCGTAATACAAAACAAGCCACCAGGAAAACTGCAACAAAAAAACACGAAGACCCCCTCAGCACTAAAATGACTGGACAGATCCTACATATTCCATGGTATACAAAATTTAAATAAGGCTTAGCAAAAGTAAAAAGGACAGTCACATTCAAGCACCAAATAGCTCCAAGTCTTTTTGTTACAAAAATGCTGCTCTTTATTAATACAGTATATATATATTTTTTTTGCATACAAATAAAGAGACCATGTTATGAAATGTATGGAGCTACTTGATGCACCAGAAATGAATGTGAAACCCAGGAACTTGCTAAAAACAGCAAGCTTCATCTACAACATAAGGCCCCAGCTATGTATTAAAATGTATCTGATGTCCTGATTATTCCTTAAAATATATGCTATGATGCCAAAATCCATACCCCCTCCACTTTTCCTCAAAAAAGCAAAGTGAAAACCTCTTCCAATGCCTAGTGCTTATTAATCAACCTAAATACGAGCAGATTTGTGTGCGGCCAGTTATTTTTTTTTGCTCAACAGCAGGGCGGGCGCAGAACTACTACAAAATGTGTGCTTCTTGGACTAGCGACTCATAGCATAAAGGCCTGAGTTTATTTAAGAGCATGGGAAGGAGGGAAACCAGAACAGAAATAAAAATCAACGTGTGTTTATAGCCCTCGCTCTACCTATGGTGAAGTGTTGACACACACGCCCACAGACAAGGACAACTGGCCTCTGAGACAGCTGGGCCCAGGATCAAAATGGCCATTAGTGAAATGAAAATGGCTAGCTCCATCTGTTGTGACCATTCCTGATGGAGGAGCATTCCAGATGCAGTGATTCTAGTCATTCTTGCTTTAGATCTGGAAAGATAGGTAGCCAGATATAGTGCTATCAAAACTTCTGGTTAAAAATACACATACAAACTCACAATCTAGTGTATTTCAGGCTTGCTTTCACCATCAATTCTACTCAGAATGTTTTAGCTTAGAAAAAAATGTAGCCTTGCAAGAGTCTCTTCAACCACAGACCAAAACATGTGGGTGGATGTGTATATACACAAACAAGGGTGCATCTATATTTTAACAAGCACCCAGCTTTAGCCATTTCGCATCATGACTGCATCGTGATCAATGGTAGAGCAAACATTCTACTAAAAAAACCCCAAAAGTTGTAGTAAATGATGCCATCAGCAAGGTATCGACTCTACATCCCAAACCAAACACATTGCTAGATATTTACAGAGAAAGTCTTTTCCCTCAACAACCCTCAACCTCAACCAGAAAGAATTTTTTTTTTTTGTTTTATTTTGTACAAACACTATCTGGTAACAGTTTACTGGTTCCAATTTGGGAAGGCATTTGGAAGAAGGTCCCCTCTTTCTCTGTCTCTTGTCTCCTAGCTTCTTCAGTGAGGCTCCAGGCTCTGCCTGCAGGGGGGTGGGGGGGGGGGTGGTGTCCCACAATGCTGGTTTCCAAGGTAGTCAAGACGCAGTTACACACGCAGGGTGGGTTTCCCCAGTACCGCCCGAGCCTGCCCCATCACAAGGCCTTTTTGTGGGGGCTGCCGCGCAAACTCTCTTTCCCCCGCCTCTGTCGCAGCCCAGTGTCCTTCTCAGAAGGGAGAACGACGGGGCGCTCAGTGCTTGGAGCGGGGGACGGCTTGGCCGCCTCTCTGCCCACACTCTGGTTCCTGGTCTGAGCTGGCGGGGTGGGGGCTGGCTCTTTCCCTTTGGCTTCTCCCACGGCGGCGGTTACTGTGAGGGCCCTGTCCCGGTGGCTGGTGCCCGTCACCAGGCCAGGGTTGGGCTGCTGGGACTCCAGAGTGATGGCTGAGCTGCGGAAGGATGGCAAGGAGTCGCTCTTGGTCATTTGGGTTCTGCCACCCTCGCCAGGCAGGGCTTTCCGCTGGTCCCTGCTGCTCGAGGCTGGGGGTTCTGCTGCAGGCCCACCGGCCTTGGCAGAGGAGGTGTCGCTGGAGGTGGTAGAAGTCTCTGGAACTGCTGGTCTGGCCTCGGGAAAGCCACAGGAGTAGCTCAGAGACTTCTCTGGGAGGGTGGCACAGCGGAGAGAGCTCTGCACCGTGGCTGAGGGTGACCGCTTCATGCCGCTGGGCTTGCTCGCCTCGCTCAATGGCCTCTGGGGACTGGGCCCTTGCCCCTTGGCCTCCGGCCAGCCCTTCCCAGTGGCTGCTGCTGGCTTCTCTGCACCCTTGGGCCCAGCCTCACTGTGCACCGAGGCCACGCTGGCGCCCGGCTTCTCACCACCCGCAGGGGTGTAAAGTGCTTCAGTGCATTTCTTCCCTTCAGACTCGCCTGTGTTGGCGCTGGCGGCCAGCGGGCTCGGGCTTCTGTCTGTCTGTTTGCACAGAGGGGGACAATCTTTCACAGTGGATGGTGTGGGGGCCTTTGGAGACGGGTTTTGCCTTTCCCTGATGGTGGGAAGTTTCTGGTTCACTGACTCACTGGCCCCGAGGAGTCCTCGCATCTCCAGTGCCTCTGGGGGACACCCAGCGCTGGTGGGTCTCAGCTTTGTGTCTCGAGGACCCCCTTCTGTGGGCAGGGGGACTGAGCGCCCACTGGCTCCCTGGCCAGTCACTTCACGGGCTGTATCCTGGGGACCTGGGAGGACAGGGAACTCCTCTGACGCACCCTTACTGCTCCCCACCCCTGCTCTGCCGAGGGTCTGAGCGCCAGGCTCTTTGCTCACTGCAGCCTCAGCGCCCGGCTTCTGGGAGGAGAGGGGCCGGTCTGGGAACTTAGACTTTGGAGGGCCCAGGCTGGGGTCAGACCTGGGCTTATGGCTGCTGCTGTCACCGTGCAGAGCAGCGGGCCTGAGAGCGTCCTGGAAGCTGGAGTCTGTAGCACAGGGCTTGCTCCCCGGCAGAGAGGCGGTGGGGTGGCTGGGCAGAATGTAGTGCTGACAACCCGGGCCAGGGAGCTCTTTGGTGGGGGGTGGGGGCTGACAGCTACTGGTGAGGTGCTTTTGTGGGGGCTGTTCTTTCCTTTCCAGTTCCCTGGGACTCAGCTGAGAGCTACTGGTGACATGCTTTTGTGGAGGTTGTTCTTTCCTTTCCAGTTCCTGGGGACCCGGCTGAGAACAACTGGTGAGGTGCTTTTGCAGAGGCTGTTCTTTCGTTTCTGGTTCCTTGGGACCCACCTGAAAACTACTGGTAAGGTGCTTCTGCAAACACAGTTCTTTCCTTTCTGGTTCCTTGGGACCTACCTGAGAACTACTGGTGACATGCTTTTGCAGGGGCTGTTCTTTCCTTTCCGGTTCCTTGGGACCCACCTGAAAACTACTGGTGTGGTGCTTCTGCAAACACTGTTCTTTCCTTTCTGGTTCCTTGGGACCTGGCTGAGAACTACTGGTGAGGTGCTTCTGCGAACACTGTTCTTTCCTTTCTAGTTCCTTGGGACCCAGCTGAGAGTTACTGGTGAGGTGCTTTTGTGGGGGCTGTTCTTTCCTTTCTGGTTCCTTGGGACCCACCTGAAAACTACCGGTGAGGTGCTTTTGCAGAGGCTGTTCTTCCATTTCTGGTTCCCTGGGACTCAGCTGAGAGCTACTGGTGACATGCTTTTGTGGAGGTTGTTCTTTGCTTTCTGGTTCCTTGGGATCCAGCTGAGAACTACTGGTGAGGTGCTTCTGCAAACACTGTTCTTTCCTTTCCAGTTCCTTGGGACCCAGCTGAGAACTACTGGTGACGTGCTTTTGCAGAGGCTGTTCTTTCCTTTCTGGTTCCTTGGGACCTAGCTGAGAACTACTGGTGAGGTGCTTCTGCGAACACTGTTCTTTCCTTTCTAGCTCCTTGGGACCCAGCTGAGAGTTACTGGTGAGGTGCTTTTGCAGAGGCTGTTCTTTGCTTTCCGGTTCCTTGGGACCCGGCTGAGAACTACTGGTGAGGTGCTTTTGCAGAGGCTGTTCTTTCATTTCTGGTTCCCTGGGACTCAGCTGAGAGTTACTGGTGAGGTGCTTTTGCAGAGGCTGTTCTTTGCTTTCCGGTTCCTTGGGACCCAGCTGAGAACTACTGGTAAGGTGCTTTTGTGGGAGCTGTTCTTTCCTTTCCAGTTCTTTGGGACCTGGCTGAGAACTACTGGTGAGGTGCTTCTGCAAACACTGTTCTTTACGTTCTAGTTCCTTGGGACCCGGCTGAGAACTACTGGTGAGGTGCTTCTGCAGGGGCTGTTCTTTCCTTTCTGGTTCCTTGGGACCCGGCTGAGAACTACTGGTGAGGTGCTTCTGCAGGGGCTGTTCTTTCCTTTCTGGTTCCTTGGGACCCAGCTGAGAACTACTGGTGAGGTGCTTTTGCAGGGGCTGTTCTTTCCTTTCTGGTTCCTTGGGACCCGGCTGAGAACTACTGGTGAGGTGCTTCTGCAAACACGGTTCTTTCCTTTCTGGTTCCTTGGGAACCGGCTGAGAACTACTGGTGAGGTGCTTTTGCAGGGGCTGTTCTTTCCTTTCCAGTTCCTTGGGACCCATCTGAGAACTACTGGTAAGGTGCTTTTGTGGGAGCTGTTCTTTCCTTTCTAGTTCTTTGGGACCTGGCTGAGAACTACTGGTGATGTGCTTTTGCAGGGGCTGTTCTTTCCTTTCTGGTTCCTTGGGACCCGGCTGAGAGTTACTGGTGAGGTGCTTTTGTGGGGGCTGTTCTTTCCTTTCTGGTTCCTTGGGACCGTCTTTCTGCACAGACTGGAAACCAGAAGGCCTTTCACTCTTCTCACTCTCTGGCCTGGGTGGCTCCAGAGACCACCTGGCAGAAGTGGGTTCCATCCTGGATTCCAGGCCACTCTCTGCACCCAGATCTCCCTCACAAGGAGCCCCCGCAGAGCGCAAAGAGGAGTCCTCTCTGGCCAGCAGCCTCACCTCCTCTCGGCTGTCTCTGGGGTTTGCTCTCCCGCAAGGCCCGCATGCTTTTTCCAAGGCCTGGGTCTGGGTGGAGATATCCGGGCGGGTCCTCCCCACCACAGGGAGGGTTTGGGAGCTGTCGCTGGGTTTAGCAGCTTCTGGGGAACACAGCTCCTTGGAGGACTCTTTGCGGATGTCGGGCCTCGCGGCTGACCGCTCGCTCCTGACTATGGAAGGGCCCCTTTCGGACAACTCCTTCCCACTCGGCTTCTCCCTGGGGGGGACACTTTCAGGAGAGAGTGGGCTGCAGGATCGAGATGCGTTGGCACCTTGGAGGTTCTGCCCCGGGAAGGGAAGGAGCTTAACGTCGGGGCTGCGGTCTTGGTGCTGGCTGGGGTGGCCCTCTCCCCGCTGGGGATGGCTCTCCATGATGGTCGCTGGGGCGCGGGCTGCCTGGGAGACCTTCTTGTCCAGCTTCAGCTCTGGGTCAGGCGGGGCAGCCACCGGTGAACTCTGCAGACCCCGGCTGGACGGCGGGAACCGAGGCTCGAGCAGGTAGGCTTTGCTCACCTTGAAGCCAGCCGGGGAGGGCTCTCTCTGACCCGCGGGGTCAGTCTTTCTCCCTGTGCTGCTGGGGACAGCCAGGGGCACGGGGGACACTGCATCACTGCCCGGGCTGGGGCTCTGGGCAGGCTCCGGGGAAGGCAGCTCTGCCTTGGAGGCCTGCGGTCCCGACAGGAGAGCGATGTCCAAGGTGCCTTCAATGGGCTTCAGGCATGACACAGACCTCCCTTCCAGCTTATACTCAGAGGGGCTTTTCCGGACAGGCGACTCTGGGGCAGCCAAGCCCGGCTTCTCCACTCCGCTGTCCACCCGGCCAGAAAGGGCCTTGAGAGGGACGAAGGTGACGGCGCTGAGCTGAGCCGTGTGGGCGCTGCCGATGAACGGCGTGCGGCCCTCGGGGGCTGGCGGGGCCTCCTGCTGCCCTCCCACGGCCCGGCCCAGGCTCCCGGGCAGGCCCTCCTGGACACCGGCCGCCACCTTGGGCTTGAGCACAGAGCAGGGGCTCTCGTCTTTGTCTTCGAGGGACATCTTCTTCCGGAGGTAATCGATGTTGGCCAACTTGCTGTCTAACTTCTCACACCGCACACCCTCCTTGGCCTGGGGGGCCTTCTCCGCCGTGTCCCCCTTCCCAGAGGTGGACCTGTGGGGGGCGTGGCAGAGGCCGTCCGGGAGGGTGCTGTGAGTCGAGGCTCGTTTGAGGTCACAGGTGCCCTGGCCGTGGTCCCCGGCTGCCGGCGCCCCCTCAGAGGCGACACCCTCGCTGGCCCGCACGCTGGCCTGCTTGTGGAGGGCGTCTTTCAAAAGGCTGCACAGGGGCTGCGCCTCCTGCCCGGCTGCTCTGCTCTCAAAATGACTTGACCTCTCTGAAGCTTTCGGATAGATCTTCTTCTCTCTCTCTTCGAGCCTAAAAGCGCAGAGGTTTTCCAAGTCACTGCCGAGTCCGTGGGGCTTCGGGCGGGATTCCTGTTTTTCCGAGAGCCCGTCAGGTTTCTTCACCACCACCTTGGCCTTCAGCTTCTCTCGGTCCAGCTCGTCCACAGACTCCTGGCGGCCCAGCTTCCGGGACACGGGGCGCTTCAGGCAGCCTTGCTCCACGGGCCTGGCCCGGCTGAGGGCAGGCGCATCGCACACGTTCTCCTCCAGGCTCTGCAAGGTCACCTCTCGCTGTTGCTGCTCCCGCGGCACCTCCTCCTGGGTGACCTCCAGGCTGTGCTTGCGGGAGCACAGGTGCTTCTTGTCGCCTCCATAGGAGGGAGAGAGCTTCTCCTCCGACTGCACGCGCTTGAGCAGCGGGGACCGAGGGGGTTCCGCACTCTTGGGCCTCACGACGTGCCTGACGATGGTGGGTGGGGAGTGCATTTTGCTGGGAAAGGCTTGGGCCATCTTGGAATTGCCAAGTGAGTGCCCCAGCAGAGGGGATGGGGACCGCTGCGGGGAGGTGGGCTGTGGGGTTGGAGAGGGTGTCCGGGCCAGCGGAGACAGGGGGATGCTGCCGGCTGACTTCCGCCTTCCTGACCGGTAGCGCTGCCCGCTGAGTTTGGGGGCCAGACCATGGAGCGTGCTGGGCCGGATGTGTCCGGACCCCGCCGGGGAGTTGGGGGCACTGGAGCTTGGGGAGCTGCTCTGGGAGGAGTTAGTACCTGTGGGTGGGAAACGGGACACTGTGAGCAAGAGCCACCTTCCCCTTTCTTTCCAGGCTTTCAGACCCTGGATGTTGTAGATAAGGGCAGCCAATTGTCTCAGCATCTCAGTCTACTGAATAAGGACTTTTCAGATAAACCTCCCCAAAGGTCAACCCAGTACTTCCTGTCTTTTCTAAGGGACTGAATTGCTGTATCTTCTGACCTTCCTGTCAATCCTGTTCTCTGTCAATTACATCCCCACCTTCTCTCTTTAAGCTGGAATAAGTTTGTCTTCCAGGATCTCAGCTGGTGACCCCTCAACTCTTGCTAGGAGAGGAGGTTCACTCACCGGATGGGAAGTCGGGGGTGGAACGGTAGCTGGGTGTAGGGGATCGGGGAGACAAGCTGTGAGTGGGGGACCCTGGGAGGCTCTCCCCTGATGACAGGGATCGGTTCAAGCAGGAGAAACTTCGGCTGGTGTGGAGTAAAGGAGAAGGCTGCTTGGCTAGTTTTTTGAAAAGGGATCTCCTCCTAGAGTGAAAACAGAAGAAAACGGATCAGATTCTACATTCAAAACCACTCCCCCTTCCCCAAAGCACCAGTGCACTGATTCAGTATACCCAGAGACAGTGACATGATGGCAGGTCCTCTCAAAGAGAAGGATTCCACTTTTACCTTCAAAACTTTCCCATGACTTAGAAAGCACGAGGCTTGGAGAATACACAATGGAAACCCTCTTAATTTCAAGCACTTTAAGAAAAGTTGTGAAAAATAGGAAAAATATATCTGGTGACTCAGAATCCGCCTGCAATGCAGGAGACCCAGGGTCAGGAAGATCCCGAGAAGAAAATGGCAACCCACTCCAGTCTTCTTGCCTGGAAAATTTCAGGCACAGAGGAGCCTTGCAGGCTACAGTCCATGGGGTTGCAAAGGGCTGGACATGACTGAGTGACTAAGAATAAATGCATATTCATTTATTTGTATGTCAGGTTTTTGAGGATACTGTTTTTTGCCTGAAAGCTTCCAAGTATATAGCTCCCAACACACTGACATAATTAAATTAAGAGACAATACAAAGTAAATCCCTGGAAGAAAAACTGTCATTTGGAATATTGGATTCTTTAATGGTGATCTACTGGGTAGAGGCTTTCATCTCTGAGGGGCTGTTTGCTGTGCTTATTCCATCGTGAATTCCTGAATATTCCTATGAACACTGGAGGCTGTACATTTACACAGAAAAACTGAGGGAGGTGAACTGAAGCTTTATCAAGTCAGCAGGGCAGCAGACATCATGCTTCAGCAGAGGGCAAATGTGTAGTGAGTGCCAACAAGCACGTCTTAAAGTTAAAAGCACAGCTTCAGGTGGCTTGAAAAGCAGGTGGCTGTATAGGGTTCCTTCACCTCCAGGGGCTGAGTCACACACTTTCTACTCTACTATCCCTTGAAGCAGTGTGTTCTATATGACCCAACACACACTCAAAATATAAAGCTCACATTAAAAAAAAAAAAAAAAAAAAGAAGGATATCAATGTATGTATGTATGTGTACTTTTTATCACAGTAATAAATGTACTTGGGTCAAAAAGTTAAATAGTTTTATAAGCTTATAATGAAAAATAGCTCTATTCTGCCTTTTCCCCAACTCCGAGAGAAACTCTTTCTACTCTTTTAGCTGTATGCAAATTGCCAAGTAATGTGCTTACGTTGTTTTTTCAGTTTTTCAATTCTAGAAATTATCTGTTGATTTCCCACCATAGAAGATGAAAATTTAGCCCCTATAGCAACATATTCCCCCTTCTAACCAAACACACTTCCTCCCAATTGAGCTAAACCAAATTTTTTGGTTAGGAAAAAAAGGTTGACACTTTATTTTACACAATAAATACTGTTCATAGTTTGGCCATGAAAAGCATAATTCTATTTTCCTCTCTTGTACAAATTTGTCTTTCCTGGAGTTAATAATCATTGCTTTTTTCATTTGCGTATTTTTCTTTTCTAGCATTAAAATCCTTATAATGTGATCCAACACACCAAATTCAAGTAGGTAGAGTCAAGATGCGGTTGCATCATGCAGGGAGCACATCTAGACAATTGTTTGGAAGAAACATCCCCACCATACAAACACACACACAGACACACAGACATACACACACACACACACCCCCCTCACCAGTGTCTGCACAGGGGACTAAGTGATACTAACGGTGCCTTTCACAGTGCAAATGTGTAATAGACTTTCAGGCAGTAAAACAAAGTCTTTTTATTTCTAGGCTTATTTGGATGCTTTGAAGATCTAGTTATCTTAGAATATCTGGCACTCAAAAATAGCAACTATATATTTTTGTATTATTTATTATTACTATTGTTTAGTTGCTAAGTCATGTCCGACTCTTTCCCGACTCCATGGACTGTAGCCTGCCAGGCTCCTCTGTCCATGGGATTCTCCAGGGAACCCAGCTGGAGTGGGTTGCCATGCCCTCCTCCAGGGGATCTTCCCAACCCAGGGATCAAACCCGCATCTCCTGCATTGCAGGTAGATTCTTTACCACTGAGCTACCAAGGCTTCCCTGGTGTTTTTAGATGGACATTATTAAATATAGATTTAATGCTAAAAGCTACTGAAGTTTTAGTTCCTCAAGTCCAACTGAAATGAAGTCTGGAAACTTAAGAAAAAGCAGAGCTTTTCATGGTTCTCACACATGAGAAAAAGTAATCTAAATTCTACAGTGTAACTATATAAATCTTTTCATTATGAAACATAATGCTGTTATGAATGAATACAAACTCTGGTGTATAAATACATCTGAACCACAGGGCAACATTTCTTGCAGAGACATAGATCTTCCTCACATGAAAGCATTTAAATTAAGTGAGGAGTAACTTTCCTTCAGTGTGGGAACACACCAAACCCACGAGGAGCACGGCTCTAACTCACCTTTCTAGACTTTCCTTCTTCTTAGATTTCTTGCTCCGCCTCACCATCCGGCTCTTATAGCTGTTTCTCCTGGCCGGTCCCGTTTTGATTGATGTGTTTTCAAATGGGGTGGTTGTGATTGACACCTTATTTCCACTCTATAAAAAAAATGAGGTGGTATTAAAGGGAAATGCTGTGATGAAACAAGACCAGAAAAGATATAGGAGATCCAAAGACAAATAAACATCCAAAAGGACGGACATGACCACGTGTCAATGACCCTTCAGGTAGTGAAGTCCTGATAAACTGGGTGGAAAAAAAAAAAAAGTGAGGTCTCCTTAAGGTGGTGGGATGTGGATTCCACGGTCATTGTTGTGCTCAGCTGCGTCCAACTCCTCGCATCCCATGAACTGCTGCCCTCCAGGTTCCTCTGTCCATGGAATTTTCCAGGCAAGAACACTGAAGTGGGTTGCAATTTCCCACTCCAGGGGATCTTCCTGACCCAGAGATTGAACCTGCATCTCTTGCGTTTCCTGCATTGGCAGGTGGATTCTTTACCACTCAGTTAACTGGGAAGCCCAGCAGAGCTGAGTTTAAATCTGAGCCTGTGACCTGAGCACTTGTTTTCCTCTGGACCGTCTTACAGCGGAATCACACCTGTCTCCTAGGGCTCATCTGAGGATCAAGGGGATAGAGAGTGTAAAGCCGTTAGCACCCAGAGTGGCACATGGAAAGGGCTCTATAAATAACAGTTACACTCATGCATATGTATTAAGTGTAAACGTGCCCAGAGACGCTTGCTCCTGGTTGATTTATTTTTCTTCTCTCTCCTTTCTGTGTTTTTCCTTTGACATAGAAATCATAAAGCAGCACAACTGAATCAGACTTTTATCTTTAATTATTTTTAAAGTTTTCTTTTCTATCACCAGAAAACCTGTCAGCCCAGCAGAGCTGGAAAGTTTATGCCAGCGGGTGTAAGACAGCCTCTGCTCTGTCAGGTCAAGGGTGGTAAGGTCATTCCTGGGGCTTTCTGAGCCTCTCAACTTGAACCTGGGACTGGGGCTTGCTGGACAGGCCTGAGGGATGGATTTGAGAACAGGGTCAGAGGCCAGGGTGAGGGGTGCCCTGGACAGGCGGGCAGAACCCTCCCCCTTCACTTCGGTCTCAATGATCTCTTCTTGAATTTCTTAAAAACCAAGGGAGAATCATATCCTTTCAAAGTCACAGATGGTCCTGATTACCTTAAAAAGACAAGAAGTATACACAGAAGGGCCTTTTAAAAGGCCTATGCCTGGAAGATGCCTAGCAACTCAGATCTAAGTGATGTTAAGAGACGGTGAGTTGAGTACGGTCAGGCAGGGGACTGAAGAAACAGACTGTTCAAATATCAACATCCACTTCTCCACCCAACTTGGGAAGTAATACATGCCATTATTAGAAGAAAACAATAATGTATATTTATATTTTAAAAAAATCATCGAGAAGTCTACCACTTAGCTAATGCTAGTAATATTTCTATATATTTCTTGCTGGTCTTCTATTAAACATGTATAAATTATGCATATATATATATATATATAGACATATTTTATAAGTAATTTTAATTAATCTAATAGTTTTTTTTTCACTTCACATTTCATAACTTTGAAAAACTTGCACTTTATCACTGAATATTCCTTCACATAATTTTTACTGGCTATTTAAAAATATTCCATGAGATAGGTAAATCACAATTTAACTATTTCCTTATAGCTCTTATTTCTATATTCCAATTCTTGTAAAAGTTGAAATAAGTATCTTTATCTATAAATTAATGTCCTAACCTCTGACATTTTCCTTAGATTATCTAACTAGACTCAATACACTGAACTGTAGGGTCTAGCTGAACTTTTTAAAGACTGTTGGTACATAATGATGCACTAATTTCCAGAAAGTTCATGTCAATTTAAACTCTTACCAGCAGCACATGAGTACCCATCTTAGTACACACCTGTCAGAACTGAATACTAATATTAAATAAATTACCAATTTTATAGGAAAAAATTACATCAAGTTTTAATCTTTGTTCTTTGGGTATTAACAAAGCTGGATTTCATCTCATTTATTTTTCATTGCTTTTATTTCTTTAGATAATGATTTGTTCATGTCTTACATCCAATTTTGTATCTAAAAATCAAGAATCAACTGAAAATTAATGATTTTTGGGTTCTTTATATATTTAAGAACATATAATCCCATACTTAGTGCTATAACTGTAAAAAAAAATATTTTAGGGAAATGGGATTTGAATTTGAACAAGGGAAAAAAATGTTTTTCATTCTGAAAAAATAAATTACTTGTCTTATATTTATATGCAGATGCCAAAATTTTCAAAGTAAACCTTTATCTGGTAGTAGAGACTGGCATTCAGTTTATTCTTTAAACTGAAAACTCCACTTTTAAGTATGAAAGGGCTACCAAAATTTGTTTGGAATGGGGTTTGTTCTTTACAATTTGACTGAGGCCAGCCTAAAGTTTTGATTTTTCCTGTATGCCTTAGGGGAAGGAAAAGGGCAACAAACATGATAGGGGTTCATCCGTCATTGGGATTCATTCCATCCTTTACTAAATCATATCGGAGAGGACACAGAGTCACAGTGACCCCTGGGGCTGCTGGAGCCCATGAGCCGTCTAAGCCTGAACCACTGCTATCCCTTCTAATACAGTTCAATTTTAAAAATGGAAAAATATCATATATATTGTATGAAATGAATATAATAAAATGCTTAACATTTTTCATTAGAAAAGTTACGGCTGGAGTGTCATTAAGCTTTGTACAAATGTCCCTTTCTGCAAGTAGCACTGACATATATAGACTATCACGTGTAAAATACTTAGGGGCAAGCTGCTAAAGACACAGGAGGCCCAGCCTGGCACTCTGTGATAACCTAAAGAGGTGGGGTGGGGAGGAGGGGAGGGAGGCTCAGGAGGGAACGCATACATATATAATTATTCACTTTGTTGTATGGCAGAAACCAATACAAAATTGTAAAGCAATTTTCCACCAATTAAGATATAAATAAAATTTTTAAAAGTTAAAAGAAAAAACTCAAAAAAGACAAACAAACCTAGTTTTTTTTTTGTTTCTACAGAGGGCTATTTCAGGGGACAGTTCACTTGACTTATGGAAATACACAAAGAGATAACCTCCCCAAGAGGAAATACAGACAGAAAAAAATGCAGAGTGCAAACATTTGGTTGAAAAAGTTAATGATGACAAAAATAGTAAGTAAATGACTGAAAAATAATTTTATGGGGAATAGGTGAGAACTGTGAAGCCTGCCACCTGGTGGATCCATCAGCTATAGCAAGTGCTGCCAGAACTGACAATTTGTTTTACTGGGTCCTTTGACCTCAACAAATTCTTTTGAAGAAGGAACAGTCTCTTATTAGAGAGATTCTGTGGCACAATTTCAAAAAACAACAACAATAAAATGGGGCCAGAAGACTGTCAAATGTTCTATTAAGTTAAGCATTACTTTAAACTGCTTGTGTGATTAGTGCATGGTGGGGAGGAAATTATTTTAAGCTGGCTGAACTGAATACACAAGCAGAGGTCAGGCTACCCAGCCTGTGCTCAGTCTGACTCCACATTAGTTTATCATGTGGCCGTGGGTATCTCCCTGAGCTACACTGCTTTCACATTTCTTCCTCTGCAAAATACCCAAGGGGAATGCATTCTTCCCATACCTGAGTCCTCGCCCCATTCACACTCTCCACCATCCAGCCCTATCACCTTGCATACTGCATCCCAGACACCACGAACTCAGGCTCCGGCCACACTGGTTTACTCAGGCACCTCAAGGACTTTGAGCTTCCTGTTCTTGTGGTTTAAAGCATCATTTTATTGTGCCTAGACCGTCCCAGACTCCTTCCCTTACACTAACATCCACCCACCCTTCACAGCCCTGCACAGAAAACCCCCAGCTCTCCACCTGTCCACCGTGGTGGAAGGCTCTCTCTCCTTCAGCACTTGGGCCCTATTTACAGACTGTTCCTTTAGCTTGACACTCTGATTAGAGCCTAGCACCGCCACTGTTTCTCCTGTGGACACTGGGCTGTAAGTTTCTGGCAATCCGACCTCATGTCCGGAGCACGGGGGTATGCTAGTTGAAAGCTCAGGCTCTGGAGCAGCACTGCCGGTATGCAAATCTGCTATGTCCTAGCACAGAACCTTGGCTGCTTTGCTAACTTCTCCTTGCTTTAATTTCTTCATCTGTAAAATGCGGACATTCCTATGCATAGCACCTGTGCACAGACTATGAGGATGACCTGAGTTTATTCATGTAAAGTGCTCTTGACTGCCTACTATTCATATGTGCCATCTGCTGTGTGACCCTTCCGCACCTCGCACAACTCTGCACACTCTGGAGACCCAGTTAATATGTAAGAATGGTAATAATGATGCTCTTTTAGCCCCCATTTTAGTACCCAGAGGTTCCCCAGAGTTTAGGGAAAGGAAATACTGAGGCAGTGGCTGGGGTTATTTTAGCACTTCTCCTATGACTGGGCATTTAAGCTAATGCTGTCCTAAGAAAGCAACCTGGCTGAATAGGGGGTTTCCTGCATTTGAGAGGCTCCACTAGGCAGGCAGTCATGTGAGCAGGGGGTACAACTGGGTCCACGTGGCCTCCACACTCCACCACAGTGGGGAGAGAGAGATTTCGGTGCCGTGGGAGAGTTCTTTTAGGAAGCTACTTGTCATCTGGATGGAGGTGATTAACTCCCCGTGGCAGGAGAGGTTTGAGGCAACACTGAGGAAGCACATTTTCAGGGGTTCAAAGCCGATGGGGAACTGAACCGAGTAACTATGACTTTGCTTCTCTGTGCACATAAGTTAGCGCTTTCACAGCAGGCTCACTTTGAAGTTGTGAGAGTAAGTGAGACCAAAAGTGAAGCCATGACACAGGGAATATGCTTAATGTGTTCACAATCCAAAGATAAATAAGTATTGCACACAGTGTTAGTTGCTTAGTTGTGTCTCTTTGTGATCCCATGGACTACAGCCCACCAGGCTCCTCTGTCCATGGAATTCTCCAGGCAAGAATACTGGGGTGGGTTGCCCTTCCCTTCTCCAGGGGATCTTTGCCACCCAGGGATTGAACTGGGGTCTCCTGCCCTGCAGGCTGGATTCTTTACCATCCAAACCATCAGGGAAGCCCAGTATCGTACATGGATTTTTGAAAATATATACAGTCCTATGTGATGGCTCTTCCACCTTTTTCTAAGGATACCATGAGATTTTGTGAAGTAGTTTGCAAGTATAAAACATCGTATAGACAGCATGTGAGAACACCAAAATACAGCTACTACCCTGACCTCTGCCACTGATGGCACGTGGGCGTCCAGGACTGGTACCAGTCACTTCATCCTCTGTCCAAGAATCACTATTCACACTTAGGAGACAGACGCATGATAACGCAGTTCCTTGGGAAGATAATTAAATCCCCTGTATCCACTCTGTTTCCTGACATGGGTTGCTCTTTTGAGAGCTTCCTTTATGAGCCAGAGGCAGGATCCTCTGCTTAGATGTGAGACAGCACGCCATGGCCCAGGAGGATGCCAAAGCTCTCCATTACAGCATGTTCATGGCATTTCACGGACACAGGTCAACCAGATCCAGGAATGCAGGCACTCCGTAAGCAGATGAGGACAAAATGTTATAAATGGGATTGACTGAGTATTTTCAGAGACCTTGACAGAGACGATCAGGAGAAACATACATTCAAATTTCACAGAAGTAGGAAGAGACCTTTTAAAATCCAGAATCACTCGAAAATGTTCTATAAAATAAATAATGAAAGAGATCAAATATGTCTCAGCAAAATAAAAAGAAGGCATATTTCCTAAAGATATGTATATTTCAGCTTATTGTTTCTTCTTCTGATTTTATGAGCAAATGCAAGAAATATTATAAAGATATACTGTGCCAAGACCTAAGATGCATATAGCATAATACTGCTACAAAAAACGGAAGAGGTCAAACCTACTACCATTTAAAATCCATTTGACCATCTTTGAACTGCTGATGCCAAAACTTGGAAAACTTCTAGTCAGGTGAGTGACAGCGAAAAGAAACTCACATATAAAACATAGCTTTATTATCTAAACAAAAGGGAGGTCCTAGAAAAGCTCAAGGAGCACTTGAGAGAGAGAAGTACCTCTCTGCTCTACACCACTGGAAAGATATACAGGCTGGATTAGATAGAGCCTGGGCCCTTACCCACAAAGGGCCGATGTGAGCCAGCAATGGGGTATCCCTGGACCACTGGATCAGGTACTATGAGAAAAGAGACTGGTCAGACTCATAAATCTTTGATCTCTTCTTGAATTTTGTCTTGGGAAGTCTGAGGTCATTTCAGAGGACTCTCACAGGCAAGGACTCTCAAAGTCCACAATCCTGCTCTGCCTCCCATTTTGGGGGCACTTACGAGGAGACAATTGCTCCATAGCAGTTGGACAAGTAATATTATCAGAAACAGATGGTGAATGAAATGAAAAAAAACTCAAGTCTTACCCAGGTAGGTACCAGAAACGCTACCTGTTTTGAAATGGCAACCCGCTCCAGAATTCTTGCCTGAAAAACCCCATGGCTGGAGGAGCCTGGTGGGCTACAGTCCAAAGGGTTGCAAAGAGTCGGACACGACTGGGCAACTAAGCACACGTGCACTCCTCAGGAGGCGTACCGCAACGTGTAGAGACCCCACCATCTCAGGGTTTCGCTCCCAGACGGAACAGCGCGTACATGAAGGCATAACACAAGCGGCGGTGTGGTGCCTGGCTCCTCCGTGGTGACTTCTGGACAGCAGGCGAGGGAGAACCCGACCATTCACATTGTCTGAGTACCCGGCTGCAAACCAGGCAGTGTGTGAACGCTGAGACGACGTGGAGATTTAATAGCAGCTCCATGTCTCTCCTGCAGGGCTGCTGTCAGACCTGCCATGTTTTCGGCACGGCCACGGCTGGCTTCCCATACTGCCTATGGCTCTGCAACGTCCTCTCAATATTCATCCTACTCCTCCAGTGAGCAGCACTATGCATTTGTGAGAAAGTTGACTAGAGTTAAGGGGACCACCCGTAGATACGGAGGATAGCAAAGACAGTCACCTACTCCCATGGGGCCTGAAGTCAAGACCAAAATTTCATTAATGCTGTGGACTGATCAAGGGCAATAACTTCCCTACAATCTGCTACTTCACAACGGACCTTTGAATGTACATACTATTACTACTCTCGGAATCTGCGCCAGACCCTGAATCTTTTGAAGAATACACTTGTGTTGGCTGGGGGATGACAAAAAGAAGGATAAAAGTCATTTATCAAAGGCTTACTTACTTATCAAAGGCTTTGTACACCCACCTACCTGCACTAATTCCAAATTCCCAAGTTTCTTTCAAGTTTCAGTTCAGTGTAACTTCTCTGTGATGACTCTCCCTATTCACAGAATATTCTCTGCAAAAGTATGGCATTCTTCCCCCTGCTATGGCCCTGGCTAATCAGGTTGAACTTCATCTGCCTGCATACATCTCCTATGTCTCTCACAGTCCTCAAAGTAAGAACTGTACCTTAATTTCCAATGTCTACCGTATCTAGACATGTTACCAGTGTCTACCATGGTATCTGCCTAGCAAGTGCTCTAGAAACAATCTGAGTGGATGTTGTTTAAATGACACACGTGTGTTTATGTTTTGTTTCTCAATAGGCTGCAGGCTATCTAAGGCGATGGCTCACACCTCTCTGAAAGCCCCTAGTAATCCCTCCCTGTGTTCACACACTGAGAGGTCATCTATAAATCTGCTGACATATAAAATGACCCTAATTAATGATTGTATTTTTTTTAATCATAGATACGATTTTTTCCTTGAAAAAACTTAAACTCAAGACTCAGATTCATCTTTTTTTCACCAGATCCATATTTGGAGTTATAACTTTATATTCTTTAGTTAGCAGTGGCAAAGCAAACAGCCCAACAGAAATGGGAGAATGAGTGTAGACCATTTCTCTTCATCACACTCATGCTCTTTGTGATCTTCCTACTCCATTGGCTTGAATCAGCTTAATTCCAAGTAGGGACTGATCTACATTCAGATTTATTTGTACAAGGAGGGAAAGGTCTAATGATTGGTAGAATCCTTTCTTCTATTACCACCTATTTCTATCATTTATAGTGTATATTATATATTCGCAGCTCTAGCTTCCAAAGAAACCCAACTCTCGAATCAAGCTTCAGGTCTGACCTCACAGTTTAATACCACTGTCTTCTGCCACAATAGAATAAAAGGTACTGAAAGCTGCTAAAGAAAACCTCACTGAGGATGGATGATTTCCAAACAGATTTTACTAAGTGTGATACATGAAACAAAGAGAACGCTATTTGTAATTTAGGATAAGAAGCAAAATTAAATTAGGAAGTGACTGTGCAGATATATGGAAGTGGATTTCATGATACAAAACCAAAAGAATTCATGTTGTTCTTGCCTTTACCTTAAACAGACCACTGAACGTTTTCTCAGCAAAGAGAATGAGTGTGTATGGACAGCCCATATAGAAGAATACTAGAACTTGAGTAAAGAACTTTTGGTGCTAGTTCCTTCTGGCTACCTGTTTCATCTAGATGGCCCTGACATCAAAAAGACAGTACCTTTAGCAGGAGCTCTATAACTTCTGTGTGGACAAGTCCATGCACTGGTTCTCCATTGATGTGCGTGATCAGATCCCCAGCCTTCAGTCCTGCCTGGCAAGCCGGACTTCCTTCTTCTACATTCTAAAATTCAAGAGGAGAAGATATATTAGTGAGCAAACAAGTGACAATCCTGACACCTACTGTTCTTTTGCAGCGCAATATTCTGAGTTCATCAACAAATGATCCTGTGATTCTAAGAGGAAACCAGTAAAATATGGTTCACTATTTTTGTTCTGCCATCCTCCTAAAATAGGGTAATTCCTATGGTTCCTTAAGCAATATTTCAGGTGACCTGAGAAAGTATTTTAGAAAAGAAGAAGGCCAGGTGGAAAAAACTAAGAAAAGAAGGATAAAAATAGGATTATTTTGTACTATTTCTACAAGCTTGGTATAAAGAGTGGATAATCAGATTTGAAGACTAACAAAATTATTAAAAAGAATTAACTTTTGCTAAATTCAGTCCTACCACACAGATAAAGGGCAAGAGTATGAAGCAGGCCCCAAATGCCAGCTTAACAGGAAACTCATTTGCTGTTAACTATGCCTCAGCTGATGTATTCATTCTCTAGTTTGCTGGGAATGAAAACTGGCCAGAAAGAGAGTCTCACCCAAACGATGTGATGCACTGTGTAAATGTCGCTGTCTCCCACGTACACCCGGATGGCTCGGATGGTGAAACCATAGTTCTTCCCCAAACTGTGGATCACAATGGGCTGGTGTGGACTGGCAGAAGCTCCTGAAGAATCTCGGCTGGGAGAGGAGTCCCTTGAGGAAGAAGGGTCCGAGGACAGGGAATGGGGAGACATTGGACTTCCCAGTGGAGAAACAGCAAACATATCTGCAACAAAGAAGCCAGTCATCAAAGCTTTACCAGCTGAGCCACCAGGGAAGCCTCATTATTGAAGGAGTACTGGCTGAATAATCTGAATCAGGAAAACACTGTCATGTTAACTTTCCGATAAAAGGATCATTCCTTATTACTGTGATTAGAACTGACTCTCTTCAGGTATTACCTGCGGTTCTAGCAAGGTTTCTCAGAGGATAATGCAGGTGGATAGAGAAATTTTAAGAAAAACTCACTTCATATTCTTCACCACCATTTCTATCTTGTTTTCCTTGTTTTATGAACAAACACACTTTTTATTTATAGTTCTTATCACTGTTTCATCTATGTGAATCTAAACAAATCCTAACTGGTCATATGAAATTGTGCACGCACACCTATCTGTGCGCTGTCCATGAAAAAGAATCATCTGCAAAACGATGCTGTGGTTTAAATGTGAGCTCAGCAAGGGCCAGGCTACAAAAGGCCAGTGCTGTTGAAGACTCCCGGGGTGCAGTGAGTAACACTGTGGCCACAGCAAGCTGAAAGTATCCAGACTATCTTCTGTCGTAATTCTTGGGATGTGTGTGTGCTCAGTCGTGTCCGACTGGTTCCGACCCCATGAACTGCAGTCTGCCAGGCTCCTCTGTCCATGGGATTATCCAGGCAAGAATCTTACATCTGTCCAAAGGAGAACAATTAGCTAAATGTATCACTGTCCAGGCTCCTTCACTGACTTCATGTGGCATCCTGACACTTTTGTCCTGGCTACCCTCTGTCTCATCCAAAAGCCAGGTGAACACTGATGGGCAGGGAACTTCAAAACATGCAAAGGTAGAAAGAAGACAGAGTGGACACACAGATCCAAACTGCTAAGAAAGCCATGCCCCTGACTCTTCTCCTCAATACAGCTTTCCTTATCTCCCCAGACAATAACTGACCTATGTTCACCACGATGTGGGCTTTCTCACCAGCTCTCAAAGTGGACTGGACCACATTCCACTTACCGACCACACTGGAACCACTGCCTTCTGGTTGTGAATAGTCATTCAGACTAGGGTGCTTGTTTTAAGGTGCTATAAGGATATCTCCCAGAAAACAGAACATGCTACAGTGAGCACTACCCCCTCAATGAACATTTCTTTCTGCACAAATTTGAAATTTCAAAAATGTAAACAATCCCTTTTATACATGGTCTGTATTCTTCCAACTGCAAGCCATCTGCAATATAATTTGACTGCCACTTCCATTCTTTTACTGTCAGCTGAGTGATAAGTCACAACCACCAGGGTGTGTATTTTCATCTCAGCCAGTGAAATTACACCAGATTTTGTGATTAGTAGAGGCAAAACTAGGTTGTGGAAAAAGGCTGCAATTCAACAAAATCATAATTAAGCCCAGTTTTTTAAATATAGGGAAGAAAATGACTGGGCTACCAGTAGGAGGAAGCATAACCCAACAGACAAGGCTGGTAAAACCTGCAATTTCAGTGCTGTCTGTGATACTCTCTGCATCCCCAGAAATGAAAAACGTATGTTCTCTGTATTGATTTCCTCATTAATTAGATGAGAAAAACTATACTTAGCTTTCTGACACAGATGCTGTAAACAGCTCTGTAAAGGATATAAATGATGCACGGTCTAGGGAAGAAAAATTATTCAGAAGAGGGAAATTTATCACTTAACTTGGGGAGGGGAGAAAGGAAAAAGAAAGAAAACAAAAGAAATAAGCCTTTGTGGGAAGGGATCCTGCCTCATCTCCTGCTGCCGAAAGAAGTGTGAAGGAATAGGTCACGTTTGTCTTCTGGGAGCCCTGGAGGCCCTCCAGGGGGTCGCTCAGGAGGGCTGTGCCCGGGCACCACCCATTACTGGGTCAAGCAGCCTTGCATCTCAGCCAGCATGCCACAATGGGGGAAGGGGGGGCACATGCACAAGTCACACAATTTCATGCGAGTCGATGTCTCTCTACCTCCTGGGATCATGAGGGACAGAGCACTGGCAGAAAGGGACTTTGTGACTTTCCCCGAGATTTTCTTTTTCTCTGTGCTTTCTAATCGCTGCCGAGCCATGTGAGAAGCGGGTTCACTGGAGGGCTTTGAGGCATTATCTGTACTGTCCACACACTCGCTTCGTCCATTTATCTGATCCAAGTGCTCTGAAAAACTGCCAACTGTACAAAGAAGAAAGGATAAACATTTCAGGAGAATTTGGGATAGGAGAGCTGGGGAGGAGGGAGGAGGGAGGAGAGAGAGGGAAGGATGAACACTGGGAAACAGAGGCCCACGTGGTGCATGAGTCCATGTGGTGTCAGGCAAACATAGGAATCACGCGACTGGTTCGAGAAAGGTGAGTTGGAGGAGGGAGAATGAAAGAGCTGTCCATCCAGATTTCATTCTCCTTGTACACAGGTCCACTAATTCTTAGTCGACTCCATTTAACTAGAAGAACAATTGCGCTTTAGAATCATTTACAACTCTCATAGAGACAATTCTTCCTCCTGACCCCACTGTGAAAGGCCATGAACCAAACATCACCTTACGAGCCCCATGACCACCCACAGCATACTACAATCAGCCTATGATACCAGTGATCAGTATTAGCAAGGCAGTTAATACTGGTTTTTGCTAAGTGGACATTATTTAGTCACTTCACAGAGACTTATGCCCCTGTCATCTCCTACCATCTTTCCAAGACATACCTCACACTAGGCTCAGGATGTAACTTCCATAAAAGTGTCTAAAGTGTCACCTTTGACCTCCCACACCTCCTTTCACTCTAGGCTCCTCGTAAATTTCACAAGCCAAGACAGAGTTTCTTTCACTACATGCTGCATTGCCCAACGGCTTGCTACGTCTTCTTGGCTTTAGTCTTGACACAGCCATATGCTGACCTGTCCTGAAATTCCTGGACCAGTGAGAAGATCTGTCCCCCTCTAAGCCAGCCAAATCTTCTTTATATTTAATTTATTACCTTGAATATAAACCGGAAGGGTTTTTTTTAAGTTAAAAAATTAGAACTTCCCTCAGCACAGTAATGTAAGAGAATATGTCACCATACAGAACAATGCAGAAATGGAATATCACTGATACCAGTCCGGTAAGTGCACACGCCCAGAGTAAAGACAGTTCTCTCTGTCAGAAGTGACATATTGAAAAAAAAGTCACATGACCATCTCTTTCCGTTTCTCCTATTCTTTCTTTCATGGTCTATCAGTTTTTTGGTATTTTTTCCTTTCTTTTTTCTTATCAATGATACTACATATTTGTCTGTCCAGAAAAAGACAATGCTTATCTCCCTCGTCTTTCTACATGCTATATTAGAAACCCCCTGTGCTTTAAAAATCATCAGCGCTATCATCACATGAAGATATGCAATCCACAGAGAGAATTTAATACCATTATAAATGATCCTTTGGAAGACCAGCCAGCACATTTTAAAGTGCTGACCATGACATTCTTTGCCTAGAAAAGAGGCTTAATTGGATTTAACTAACATTTCTGTTGCAGTGCTAGACTCACAACGGTACAGCTGAAGTTTGGTCCTGGTTCACAGAGGTGGCGCGACCCCATAGGCGTGGTCCACACTAAGGAAAGCCTAGGACCCGGGACAGTGGGGCTTGCAAACAGCACAGTTCATGGCCAGCCAGGCGCTGCAGGCACAGGAGAAGATTCGCAGTCCTGTGTGACCCCCATCTGACCTACCAAAGAAGATAATCTCAAGGCAAATAACAACCCTCTTTCCACTTGCATATGCTAAACTCAACCCCATTTAACAGTGTATCTATCCTATTCACTCTAAATATAAAGACATCAACTGCTGAGGGACTAGGCAAAAATTGCTTCACAAATCAAATCTCACCTCAAAAACCTTCAGCTTGCTCTGGGATAAGTTACACGCTCACTTCTTTCTCATTTGGTTTGTATGGGATCACTGACAAGTGTAAACTGGAAAGCTGAATCTCTTCACGATGAATAATTTGTTGGATGCGTTTGAGCACTACACCGAAGTTTTCAGGACTTTTGCTTCTCACTGATTCAAATACATTGTAGTAGAGAAAAGGAAACATACAAAGCTGGACTTCCCTAAACGCTGGAGTGTGAATATACACCGTTCTCTTTTATCATCCCCCCTGCTTGCCTCTGCCATCTCGTTTCATAGCACTGTATATAAACGTGTGAGTCTTTCCTGCCAAGGGTGGATGTCACTTTAATGTTCTGTAAATGTCAAGGGTTCTTTCTTTTTGATGGTGGAGCAATATAAAAATCAACAAATTTAATTTTACTACAGTCACGGTTTTCAGATTTCCTAATTACCCTTGGCTATGAGCAAATCAGCTCATCTCTCTATTCTGTACGGCCCCCAAGGTCTTTGATTATTTTTAGTGTGTGTCTGAGGGAGACAGGGAGAAAGGTGGTTTGAATCTATTAATCAAAATGCACGGCAGGACAGAGACAGATTTTTTTTTAATTATGAAAGTAATCAATCAAATGCTTAGACACCATTTCCTTCCCTCTACCTCGTAACTTTCTGATAGTCAGTAGGCAGAAGAGTCCAAGAGATCATAAACAATTCATCATATTAAGAATAACTGAAATAGAGGCAACTCTATTCAGAGTAAATAATAAACTAAGAAACACATGAGAACTTAGTAACCAGAAATATAAAGCACTTGACATATCCAAATTTGATTCAACACCAAGATGAAAAGGAATCTTAGGCTACTAGCTTGTTTTTACACACTTCTTCATTGCTATTATCTTGGCTCTACCAAGTTAGGACATGTGGAATTATCCCACATGGAAATAGAACTGAGAGGAAAAGAGAGAAGGGAAAAACCCAACATTATTTTTCCCCATGATCAACTATCAGCTCACATGAAGCTCCACAGAACCAGACTTTTTAATGAGGCGGAAATAAACCCTGTTTGTAAAATTTATTATTTTGAAATGATTCAAAACAAAACAAAATTATACACTGAATATTCAGTTAGTTAAAAAAAATGTTCATGATAATCATTCATGGTTATCAATATAGCATACTGGATATGGCTTAATGAAACCATTTATTATTGCAACCTTAAGCCATACCAATATTTTTATTTTTTGAAAGCATAAATGCACATTGCTCTGTGGAAGGATGTGCTATGCATAACATTTCTATAAACCAAATAATATCTGAAATGCGCCTCAAGGGCTTGCTCTGAGGGAAGCGCGAGTCCAATCATTTAATGAGGACACCTCTGTGATTAAGGCCCCAAGTATACACGATACACACTGCTGCTGCTGCTAAGGCGTTTCAGTCGTGTCCAACTCTGTGCAACCCCATAGACGGCAGCCCACCAGGCTCCCCTGTCCCTGGGATTCTCCAGGCAAGAACACTGGGGTGGGTTGCCATTTCCTTCTCCATTGCATGAAAGGGAAAAGTGAATGTGAAGTCGCTTAGTCGTGTCCGACTCTTAGCGACCCCATGGACTGCAGCCTCCCAGGCTCCTCCATCCATGGGATTTTCCAGGCAAGAGTACTGGAGAGGGGTGCCATTGCCTTCTCCGCCACGACACATTAGGCATTCTAAAAACCTGTGGAGACACTGCTCCTCTGGTCAGGAAGGTTTACTTCACACAAAAGTAACATTATGAAGAATTCTCCCAGGAAAGGCCTATGCCCCTGGACTGCTTCGCACACACCAGACTATGTCTCAGAAGTGTCTTTACCAGTTACCTAGAAGCTGGAAACCTGTGTGCAGTGGAGTGGTTTCATAGGCACACAAGGTATCAGTTTGAACTGTGTTTCTGACTCCCCTCTCCCCTCTCGGCATGAGAATTTTGCTGCATTGATGGAGGGTTTAGAGTGGAGACTATATGGTGACTGGGTATAATGTGGCCCCACAACAAAAACCAGCTCCTTCAAGGAAACAACCACCCATTTGAACACCAGAGGGAAAACTGGCTTACACTATACAGATGGTGATATAAGACGCTATTGAGGGTCCTGTTGACCATTTGACAGGGTTGCTTACTCATCACTGTGAGTGAGATGCAACTCCACAAGACTTTTGCTGTGCCTTTGCCTCCACAATGAAGAACAAGCTCCCCTACTGCGTTCTGATGACCATCCAAGGGCGCCACTGAAACCCATCAGAGGACGTGAAGGCTTCAGGTGAAGCAAGAAAGACTGGCTGTACAGCCCTGCGCTAAGGAGAGAGCTGAGATGTCTGATCTCAGCTCTGAGGAGTCCATCGCCTAAGGAGTGGGGCTGTAAGAGAGTCTAGCAACACAAAACGCCCGTCATCACTGCCTGGTCCGAAGCCAGGCCTGGGACTCCGCACGCCGCAGTCAACCTGGCGGGCGATGCTGGGATGGCAGGGGCCAGCCCACGGCCTCACCTGATAGAGTGGAGCTGCTGATGGTGCTGGCCGGGGTGGTGACCTCTGGCTCCTCCTGAGCACTCTCTGCAGCGGGGAGGGTTGGCTTTTCCGGCTCCTCGTGCAGCTCTCTGGGGTGGGGAGCAGCCCCATCATGTTCTGCCTCTGCTGAAACAGCCAGCTTGGGAAGCAGCCCAGAACCGAGTCTATGTCTGTTGCTTTCGGTATCCGAAGAGTTGGATGTGGATAACTGTTGCCTTAATTAAACACAAAAACAAAGTCATATATCTACAGACACTAGGAAATTGTGTGCAAGGTGAATTTTAGGGGGAAAAAAAAAGCAGGTAAAAATGGAACTGATGGCGCCTAACCGACACACTTTGAGGGCAGTGACTTCTAAACGGTGCCAGACCACAGGTATCCCCAGGAACTGGTCGGAAATGCATACTCTTGGGGCCTCCCTTGTGGTCCAGCAGTAAGAATCCACCTGCCAGTGCAGGGGAAACGGGTTTGATCCCTGGGAAGGTCCGATATGCTGTGGAGCAACCAAGCCCATGTGCCACGAGTACTGAGCCCATGAAGAGCCCGCGAGTTGCAACTAGTGAGCCCCCGCACGGCGACCGGAGAGCAGCCGCCTCTCATGGCAACTGGGGAAAGCCGTGCAGCAGCGAAGACCGGCTCAGTTAAAAACAAGTAAATGAGAAAAATGCAAGAGGATATAAAACTGTATTTTTACAAAAAAGGAAAAGAGAAATATACATCCTCAGCCCCCATCTCAGACCTCCTGGGTCAGCACTTTGCTTCCACAGGCCCTCCAGGAGATTCGGATGCACGGTCGCGTTTAAGAACTACTGCCCTAGTAGCTGCTGTTTACAGTGCTTCTCAACAAGCATTTCACATACATTTCAGAATACTCTGAACTCCAGCTTAACGTTTCTGTGGATGGCAAAGTTGTGCATTTAGTTTTGTCCCCAGGGTCTTCCTTTTCTTCTCCCGAATTCTGAGTACCTCGATCCATACTGCTGAAAACCTGCAAGGCAAAGAATCAGTGCTTATTAATATCTTCTGGAAAGGGCTTGTCAGAAGAAAAAAAAAAAGTCCTGGGAGAACAACCTGAGAGTATGACTAAGGTTTGAATTGGGGCCATGTTATTCAGAAGGTACTTTCCAAAGCTATTTACTTGAGTCCTGAGGTGAGTGGCCAACTGTACAATTTTATTTCCTTTTGGAGTGGGGAACTATGAATTCATCACATTCTCACCATATCTCATTATGGACTTTGTATCTGCAAACAAAATCCATACATGCATTGGGGTTTCCAGGCCTGGGATCACTGCATGCATTAGATTACATTTAACCATGAAGTCAATCAGAAAAAGAAAATCACAGAGAAAAAGATTTAATGGCCCCCAGTCAGGGGCAGGAAGTAGAAAAATGAATTGGCATTGAGAGGGAAGAGAAGAATATATTACCTGTTTCAAGACCCATTGGGGGGAGATGCAGTGTGTACTTGGTGAGGAGTCAGAGGTATTTGTTTGGCTTATAAATCACATATACCAACAGGCAGCCTCCTATATTGATACTGGGATTTCTGAAGGGGATAATAGCTTAAGCAAACTGAGGTCTCTGCTGTACCATGGGCAAAATGGAAGCAAAAACAGAAAGCTGAGAGTCCAACCCAGGAAGCACTCACTACACCCAAGCCAGCCACCTGCTGCTCTCATGGGGATGGCCCTTATAGCTCTTATAATCTCCTGGGATTAGGAGGAAGGTAGCAACAGAACAGGGGACAGCAGAGAGGGAGCAGTGTAAGGGATGGCTTTGATGGGCCAGAGAACAGGTACTGGGGAAGCCTGAACTCTGTCATCAGCTTCTTTCCTGGCTCTGGCCTAGACCTGGGCCTCCCCTCCAGGGAAATCCCTACCTCTCCATGTCATTCCTATAATCGGGGAGGGCAGTGTCGGCCAATCTGCAGAGCAATCTGGGTAGTCACTTAGAACAAGCTACGGAACACTTTCAAATCACTCATTGCTATAGAAAAGCTACACAATAATGATGCAAAATGCCATGGCAACAGAAAATACATCTTGAGTGAAAACAGCAAAAGGAAGGTAGGGTGCCCTCTAGGTTCATTTCTATCTTCCCAGGGCCCTGCTCATCTCAGGACTATCAGGTGAGTCTTTGGTTTGTTTGTCTTTTAAATCTTCCCACTACCAGTCAAAAAGCACCTTTCTCCAACACTGATTTTATCTTCTACTATTTCCCAAATTCTAGCTTGTCTGGCCTGTTGCCCCTATAATATATCTTACACTTTCTATCACTGATCAAGAGAGTGTTTCATTTCACAATCAACTGTCTCCAAGTGTCTGGGCTTATATCAAGGACTAAGCCTTCTCCTTTGTGTTGTATCCGTGGGATACTAGGAGAGGGCTCTGCACACAATGAGCTCAAAATTCTTCTTATAAAAGCAATGGGAGGATGCCTCCATAGCCCAGCAAGAGCTAGACCAGGGTCAACATGGAGATCGTATCAGACACTCCCCAAAGAAAAACCGTGAGTGCAAGTCTCTGCCTCCAAGAAAAAGGATATTAATCTGTGAAGCTGGAAACAGAGAAATATACCACTGCATGGGGGCAGGAACGCTGGTTTATCAAAATGATGGGGTCACTCTTTCCTACCCCTAAAAGAGACTCCAAGCTCCGAAACACCACAGGTGGTTTCCACAATCTTGTAAAGGTATTTAAGGTAACAACTATCTGACCCATGGGCTTCCCTAGTGGCTCAATGGTAAAGAATCCCCCTGCCAGTGCAAGAGACGTGGGTTCGATCCCTGGGTCGGGAAGATCCCCTGGAGGAGGAAATAGCAACCCACTCCAGTATTCCTGTCTGGGAAATTCCATGGACAGAGGAGCCTGGTGGGCTACAGTTTACGAGGTCACAAAGAGTATGACACAATTTAGCAATTAAGCAACAACAACAAATCTGACCAGGAGGAAATTCTCTAAGAGAGACCCTCTATGTTTATGCTATATTTCACTTACCTTAGAAAACCTATGTGAACATGAGGAAAACTGCCTTATTTCCACATTAAAGTCTTCATCATTCGTGTCATCTTCTTCCTCAGTCTCCATATGATGGTACTTCTCTGACCGAGCTGCAGGGAAAGGTTTGGAAAGCAGTTTCAATTATTCAGAATTTCAGCTTTTAACTTAGCTATTTTAATTATGAGTTTCTCTATCAAGGCAGCATTATGTTTCAGAACTCATGGGTTTAGGACTGGAAGGTACCTATCAAAAACAGAGCTGATTTTCCACAAAGAAAAGGCCAAATAATGTTTTATGTCAGATATTGCACATACTATCAAAATAACTTGTGTCGTCTTCAGATTCCAGTTGGGGAATGAATTCTGCCTTCTGTCTCAGCAAACTGTTCCAGTCTAAGCAACGGAAGAATCGATGCTGTTTGACTTCGTAGGCACCACCTTAGGGTAGGGAGTGGAGGGAAAGAATAGACGAAAAGTGTTCAGTTATCCTCCCAACAAAGGTAAGAACCAGTTTTTAAGAACAACAGAAAAAAAAAAAAGTTCTATTAAGAGAGAATTAAAGAAATCAGGGAAATCTTTTTCATGCTACAACCCAAAGCTCCAAAAATTTTCCCATAATTTATCAGCAGGGGATTTGATTTTGCTAACAGCAGTTGCTATGGCACAGTTTTTCTTTGTTAATTTTTCCATGACTTCCTCCATTTTTCAAAGGTTAATGACACGGCCACTTAAAATCCCATTATGCTGAACCTGGGGATGTGGACACACACTGGCCCAAAGCAGACTTGCTGCTTGCAACCCCCCTAAAATTCTAAGAAGGTATAAAATGTGCTCATGGCAGTAATTCCTCTGGAGGTGAGTTTTATTTATTTATTTTGGGGTACCTACCACAATCGATTTCTCTTTTTTTAAATTATATATACATATATACATATACATATATAGGCTATGCTGAGTCTTTGCTGTTGCACACAGGCTTTCTCTAGTTGTAGAGAGTGGGGGTTACTCTCAAGTTGTGGCCTGTGGCCTCTAGGACATGCAGGGTCAGTCACTGACCCAGGCATGTGAAATATTCCCAGACCAGGAATCAAACCCATGTCCCCTGCATTGGCAGGCAGATTCTTAACCACTGCAACTCCAAATAAGTCCATCCAAAAATTTTATTTTTAATTGGAGGATAGTTGCTTTACAATATTGTGTTGGTTTCTGCCATATAGCAAGATGAATCAGCCATAGGTATATGTATGAAGGTAAGATTTTAATAAAGATGATAATATATAATGGTTATCTTTCAATTTTACTGGACTGTTCATTAACATTGGTAGGAATTAGATTCTATGGCTTACAGATTCTTAAATAAGAAATTGGCAAGCTTGTTTGATAGATTTATAATACCTGTGATGAAAAGCAACCACAATTCCTACGTTTTAGGTTTCTTTTTGCCAAGTGAGCCTGATAGGACAATTCAGTGAATCGAACTAATATTTGTAATTCAGTTTATGATTTTACAGAGAGATTTTGAAGGGCAGACCCCATCAAAGTATTACACGGTCCCCCATGTAAAGGGGCTTCCCTTGTGGCTCAGCTGGTAAAGAATCCACCTGCAATGTGGGAGACCTGGGTTCGATCTCTGGGTTGGGAAGACCCCCTGGAGAAGGGAAAGGCTACCCATTCTAGCATTCTGGTCTGGAGAATTCCATGGACTGTATAGTATACTTTCTTCCCTGATAGCTCAGTTGGTAAAGAATTCACCTGCAATGCAGGAGACCCCAGTTTGATTCCTGTGTTGGGAAGATCCTCTGGAGAAGGGATAGGCTACCTACTCCAGTATTCTTGGGCTTCCTTTGTGGTTCAGCTGGTAAAGAATCTGCCTGCAGTGTGGGAGACCTGGATTCGATCCTTGGGTTGGGAAGGTCCCCTGGAGAAGGGTAAGGCTACCCACTCCAGTATTCTGGCCTAGAGAATTCCATGGACTGTATAGTCCATGGGGTTGCAAAGAGTCAGACACGACTGAGCGACTTTCACTTTCCCATGTAAAGAGAAGGTACACATGTTATAAAAATCTCACCACGAGAATCACACCCCCATCCTACCACCAACATGCACACTGTTGATGGGAGAGATAAGGAAAATTCAATCTTGAAACAATTTCAAGAAGAGATACTTCTCACAAGACTAGTACCAGGATCTAATCCGTCTCCCAACCAGGAGATGTCCCTCGACATGGGTTTCAAATGCCTCTTTAGTGCAGTTGTTACCCATGCTTCTCATCCTGTCCTCGGTGGGGTACAAAAGGAATAGAATGAGAAATGCAAGCCGAATGAAAAATCTTGGGGCAGGGGAGGTATCTGTAAAGTTCAAAGTCATCTTTCTGTCCTCACTGGGCCTCCCTTGAGCACAAGGAGCAGGTTGTCTAGGGCTCCAAACCAGCCAAGGGAAACCAATGTTTTGAAAATGATGGAACGAAGAGAAAAATGCTAAGTGAAAAAATCACCCTCCAAAAGGGAGAATGGGTTCTTTACAAAGTATTTGACTAGAATCTTCATCTAGAATTCAGTAGGCTTTTTCCTTGTTTTTCAGCATGATACTCAAGTCTGATGTTGAGAGCAACAGCATCAGCAGCTGGGATTTGAGGGCCAACTTTGACAAGTATTACACTAGAGACAAGAGGCAACTTGCTTCTTTTAATTAAACCACTGAAAGTAATGCCTCATTGTAGGCACTGTCCACTCCATTTTTTGGATGGGTAAAGCAAATAATCAGTAAACCGTACTGGGTCAAGATCATCCAGTGAGCAAGGGTTGGAGGGGCTGAGCTGAGGTCTGTCTAAAAACCACCGGTCCATCCTCAGCGCCACAGCACCACATGCCATGTAAGGGGAGGCCTGGTTTAGTCTGGATCCTACCCTGCCCTCTCTCTCGCATCAAGTTTCAAACAGATTCACAACTGTGGATATTGGGAAAGGAGCCATACACCCAGCTCCCCAGCATGTCTGCCTAATCCAGCTCCAGTCCTCTGCATTCTGGTTCTCATCTACCCCAACAAACATCCCCATCCACAGGCCGGGGACAGTTTCTTCCGGTGATCTTTGCTTGGAGACGATCAAAGGGCTAAAATATGCGTCAATTCAATTCCCTCACTGTGCCAGCGACACAGGTCCAAAGAGTCAGGTCCTACCCTAGTGGCCTACCAAGCACTATTCAGCAACGATTGTGACTTCAGCTGCCACTCTTGGGGCCTCATCAAATGACCACTCTGGAACATCCAGGTCACTCAACTTTAGCCAGCAAAGCATAGTTCTCTGGACCCAAAGGCTCAAAAGACACTTGCAGACCATATCCAGAGTGTTTGCTCCCTGACCCACACCTTGGCACGCATATTGGTGAGAGCCTTCACTCGCTCTCTATAGAGAATGACAAATGGGCCCTCCCCGGGGAGCCCAGCCCACTGCCGACCCAGGGCCCAGGTCTCACCATTGGCCTCTGTGCCCCACTGAGAGCAGCTGCTTATCACTGAGCCCTGTTTTTCAAGCACTTTTGGAGAGAGGGGGAGCAAAAGAATCAAAAGGACATACCAGAGAAAAATTAACCCTGGGCTAACAACCTCAATCCTGGGGCTTCCTGGGTAGCTCAGCTGGTAAAGAATCCACCTGCAATGCAGGAGACCCCAGTTCAATTTCTGAGTCGGGAAGTCATCCCTAGAGAGGGGATGGACTACCTACTCCAGTATTCTTGGGCTTCCCTGGAGGCTCAGACAAAGAATCCGCCTGCAATGTGGGAGACCTGAGTTGGATCCCTGGGCTGGGAAGATCCCCTGGAAGAGGACATGGCAACCCACTCCAATATTCTTGCTTGGAAAAATCCCCATGGACAGAGGAGTCTGGCAGGCTACAGTCCATGGGGTCGCAGAGTTCGACAAAACTGAACGACTAAGCACACACACGGCACAACCTCAAACCTAGAGGGTGTGTTGAAAAGCAGAGATGTTACTCTGCTGACGAAGGTCCGTGTAGTCAAGGCTGTGGTCTTCTCAGTGGTCACGTACAGTTGTGAGAGCTGGACCATAAAGGTGGCAGAGGGCCAAAGAATTGATGCCTTTGAACTGTAGTGCTGGAGAAGACTCCTGAAAGTCCCTTGGACAGCAAGGAGATCAAACCTGTCAATCTTAAGGGAAATCAACCCTGAATATTCACTGGAAGGACTGACACTGAAGCTCCAGTATTTTGGTTATCTGATGCGAAAAGATGATTCATTGGAAAAGTCCCTGATGCTGGGAAAGATTGAGGGCAGAAGGAAAAGAGGGCATCAGAGGATGAGATGGCTGGATGGCATCACTGATGCAATGAACATGAACTTGGGCAAACTCCAGGAGATGGTGAGGAACAGGTAGGCCTGGCGTACTACAGTCCATGGGATCACAGAGAGACAGACGTGACTGGGCAACTGAACAACAACCTCTTGGAATAATACAGATGGTGGCTTTATGAGCCAAATACAAATCATCAGACACAGGAACTCACACAAATGTCACTCTCATCGTAAGAATTCACCAGAAAGGTAAAGGAAGGGAAAGTGGCCGTTTCTTGCGCTCCTGTTATGCACCAGATCAGTGTAACCACATACCTCCTCCAACGTGCCTGCACTCAGTCCTGCAATAATCCTGTGAGGTGTGTAACGTGCTTATTTCCACAGATTAAGACACTGAGACTCTAGGCAATGAAGAAATGACTTAACGACCTCCCAGCTGGCTCATGGTGGTACAGTGGTTAGGACACTGGCTTTCACTGGCATTGACCTGGGTTCAATCCCTGGTGGGGGAACTGAGATCCCACAAGCCTCGTAGTGTGCTCCCCCCCAAAAAACCATGAAAGCTTCTTGGATTCTCTAGGGCAGGGTCTTCAAGGTTTTTCTGCCAAGAGCCAGACAGTAAATGTTTTAGGCCTTGTGGGCCATGAGTTGGTCATGACTACTCAACTCGGCCAAGCAGCATGAAGACAGCCATAGATAATGTGCAAGTGACCAGCACTGCTGTGATTTAGTAAAACTTTATTTACAAAACAAAGATCGGATCCAGGGGTTTTAATGCATCATCAGAAACTCTGGGTAGCACAGCACTCCATACTTAAGCAAGAAAAAGAGCTCTCCAACTGAGGAAGCTCTGAGCAAAAGTGGAGAACAATATAAGATATTGTTTATTTGGAGTTTTTGCAAATGATTTCTGTCTAGAAAAAACTGGGTGAGAGAATGATCTCATCAGCATTTTCTTATCTTTCTAGTAAAATGGGGTAGGATGAAACAGCTCAGAATAAACAACCCAGCAAGGCAACAATTGTCATGGATGAAAATTTTTATCAATACAGTGTGTATGTGCGATGTGTGCTGTATGTGTGTGTGCATGTGTGTACATTACGTGTCTTTAATATTTAGTCTCATCTCGGTAAATTCACATACTGGAGTTGGCTAGGACTGTATTGCAATCTCCAAGTCTGTCTATTAAGAATATAAGGAAGAAAAGGAAAAGGAGTTTGGAGAAACAAAAAACTGGTAGAACAGTCACAAAAAATAATCAGCCATAAATAAATCTACTATCTCCTTTATCTTGAAAGTTAATGTTTTTTAACCCTCTTTCTTGGGCCACGGTACCAATCACCATGATAGAATAGTATGGTTCAACCCAAGGCACTTGTTTCTAGTAATTAGTTCAAGTACTGATAATCTATTTCAAAACTTGTAGATAGCAACTGCTGGGTCAAATCCTTCTAGGGAAAAAAAACTCTCCAAGTTCCTAATCTTCTGTTTCAAATTTTTAAGATTCATGCTTTTCAAGACAGAAGAGTTACATGTGCCCTTAGTCCTTGAAGTTTTCTTCCAGATAAATTTTACTGACTGAAACAAAGTAAGAAAAATTTCTGCTTTCCAAAAAAGAACAACAAAAAACAACAGCCACCAACCCTCATAGTGTACACACTGCTCTGAATCATGTAAATATTGTTTACTGTATTGTAGTCATATTCTGAGTCAATCAACAGATGTTTCCCATGCAAAAAACAAAACAAAAATACAAACCTCTGAGTGCTTCACACTGACATTATTTCCTGCATATTAGCAAAATTAAGACACACGCGCTCTAACCTGTTCCCAGTCTCTCCAGGGGATTCTGCCTGAGGAGCAAGGTGATCAGATCCTGGGCATCAGGAGGCGGTGCCTCATCCTTTTCAGGCCAGTTGATCTCGTCTAGAAGGAAGAAAAATAGGTGATAGATTGTATTGCTCAAATGGTGGGCCACATCCCAACAGAATGGATAGCACCCAGGACTCAGAAATGCACAACTTCAAGTTCCATTCCACCAGCTTAATCGGAATCCACAGCTGATTCCTTCAGTTGATTCCTAGGATCAGTCAAGTCTGAGAAGCACTCTTGCACAAGATATGTATAGTACTGCTTTCAACAAGCCAGCATGAGAACATTTCAAATGAGTATCTCTCATTTACCTTTCTGATTCATTTTTCTTTGGTAGAACTGACACTGCAAATTAGTTCTCTTGATGTTAAGAGGGTTCAATATAGTGGAAACTCTAAACTCCTATGTTTAAGGCGATCGCCCACCCAGGGATCATGGGGAGTCAGATTTTCTCTTCTGCTATCATACTTAACTGAGAATCTGGCCACCACTCTAGAGTTCTTTTGCTTTGAGGAGTAAAAAATAATTTTGTGAAAATAACTATTTCCAGAGACAAAGGAAAGGTTAAAATGCTAAGACTGAAGAAGAAGAAAAGAACCCAAAGAAATCGTAGTAATGGAAGTATTTAAAATCTGCCATAAATATTAAAATAGGTTCTACATTCTCAAGGAGTTGGCCTGAAGATAGGTGTGCATGCTTGTGTGTATGGAAATGCAATAAAAACATGAGTTATTTCTGTGTGTGCCTGCCTCTAGCTTCCTCCGCTGCAGTTTAAATCTGATTTGGAAAATAAAACATGAATATGCAGCTGAGCCGCAAGGCACTGAGAAAGCAAAGCCAGCATTGGCTGCTTGTGTTAATTAAACAGTTGATTCCTCTTGCCGCTCAGGCCTTGGTATATCAGCAGACAGTCTAGTTATAAATCCATAAAGAGCTCAGATAGTGTATAAAAGGGTTTTACACTGCAGGCAACTGGCAAATCTACTTTGTTTAAGTTTACAAAGATGCCTGGCTTTCAAAGTCAGTGACAGAAAATGATGCTGTGATTAAAAGGTTCCTTATACCAAAAGGAATTATCCCCCTATTTCTATCGTTGGGCCTTCTAAGTATAGTCCAGAAGGGACCAGAGGTGGGTGAAGATGTGAGTGATGACTAACAAACTTTGAGTAAGAGAGGCCTTTCTGATCTCTGCTTCAGGAAAATTTATAAAAACAGCAGGTAGGGTAGTAATAGGCCTATTTAATTATCATTTAGTTTTGCCACAAGCCACATAACAATAGTTAGGGTCAGCTTGCAGGTTAAGATCTAAAGGTTATTGAATTTAAATGAAAGATGAACAGCTGTTAAGAAATAACATTACACCATAACAACTACCAATGAAATCATTAACAATCTGTGGATTAAATTTGCTTCCTCCCCATTCTCATTATTTATTATTTGGTAGACATTTGTTTTAGGGTTTATTACATTTTTGCTAATTTCTTCACTGTGCCAATAGCCATTTTCCCCATTTATGCAAATGTTACCCACATTAACCTTTTCTTCCCTGGTGAAACTCTCCTATTATGGAAAGGAAGACTGGACAGCAGTGAAATCATTTGCAAATCCCACACTAATTTCTTTTGCCGATAAAGCACACCATAAAAATCAGTTACATCGCTAGTACATTTCTAAATTCCACGTTAACAAAACTTCAGATCAATTTCCAACACAAATGGCTCCGTGGAGATTGTGAAAGTCAGTTTCATGCTATGATGAGTGAGTTCTTTTAATTTGTTGGCTAAACCATTTGATAAAGGTTAACATTTTAGTAATAAAAACAGTAATACTCCCCAGAATTACATTAAAAAGCTGCTTCCCAACGGTAGCCTAGAGATAACTCCTGACAATATTTACCACTGATGACTTGTCCAAATAGCTCTTCTGGAGTGTCCCCAAAGAACGGCACGCATCCAACCAGAAATTCATAGAGGATAATCCCCATGGCCCACCAGTCCACTGGCTTCCCGTAGCCCTGCCTCAGAATCACTTCTGGTGCAATGTATTCAGGTGTGCCACAGACCTAAAAGATAATTGCAATATTAGAATAATTGGAATATTAGACACAAATTAAAATGAGCAAGATGGCTCAATATCAATTATTTTGCCTAGAGTGCACCTGCTCAACCACATGGACAAAGAACTTAAGACCAGAGATTCTAAATCATTGTCTATCATACCAAAGGCAATGAATTAAATACCAAAAAAAAAAAAAAAAAAAAAAGCAAAGCTTAAAATGCTGCTTTAACAGAAAACTGTGTGTAATATCTAATTTCAAATTTGAGTACCTTTATTTACTTTGCAAAAACATTTGTAATCCCTGAAATTTAAAATAATACTGTATTTTTTTCATCTGTCACTCTCAGAGAGTTTTAGTATTTATACGACCGAAATACATTCACATCCTGGTTACTTCATAAAAAGCCTGATGGTTGAGACATGTTCACCTTAAGTAACTGTACAATGAACAGATTGTGGGCACATGGTAATGAGGCGTGCTTAAAGAGAAATGGTCCATGGCTTGGAGTTTAGCACCCGTGATTGTACGACGCATCATGAGTTTCATGAGGACTCTACTGAGACTCCCAAATTCCTTACAAAAACAGTTTTCCATTTGTCTCTCTCACACTCTCACTTGTGAGCAATTAGATCATTCATCTTACTAATAGACCATAATGCTGGGGGAGGGATGTGGAGGGACCTATAGTTCAAAGAGGTCCTGAGAGAAAAATGGGAGCAATTTGCACTTTACTAAATGTAAGGCTTATCAAGACATCTAAAGCCCCAGCGCTAAAATGAAGACAGCCTAGGCAAGTTTTGGTTCTGAATCTCATTGGCAATGCTGTACTTTGTATCAGAAACCCACTTCAGTATTCCTGCCTGGAGAATCCCATGGACAGAGAAGCCTGGTGGGCTCCGGTCCATGGGGTCGCAAAGAGTCAGACCCGACCACAGGACGAACACTTACTAGAACTGAGCAACATGCAAACTTACCTGCTTGTCCAGGAACTCTCGGGCATCCTTCTCAATATGACCCTCATAAAGATTGGTAGTCATGCTCATGAGTCCCACCTTGGATAATCCAAAATCTGTCAGCTTTATGTGCCCCATGGAGGTGACCAACAAACTGTGAAGCAGAAGGACATATATGACAATACTCCTTTGAAGCTCATTTTTTTGTTTTTACTTTTCTCCCTTCCACTGACAGTTTTTAAGACTATGTAGTATATAGGTATCAGTCTTATTACAAAATCCAGCCTGCAAAGAGATGAAGTCACACAAAGATGTTAAATATATTAATATGTATCTGGCAGCTGAGTGTAATCCACAATGGAGGGCTAGAGATTGGGACCCGCTCGTCTTCCCTGGAGCATCTACATACAGCCTCACTTACAACTTGCAACTCAGAAAAATTCAAGTATGGAACTCTGACATCTTTGCATTTTCAGAATAAAAAAATAACTGAGAAAGGGCTACTGATAATCCTGTGTTACACATCAACAACTAAGATAAGCTACCAATCTGTGATTCAAGTAAGATAAAGAACTTGGAAGAAAAACGTAGTGTTGTTTCAGATTTTAACTTCTGACTCAAACTTAAATTTCTATTCACTAAAGACAAGACCTACATCTCTTATACATGCAAAGAATGCACATTTGAAAGCTTTATGAATTTAGAGTTTAAATTTGTTTTCATTTTAAGTGGCATAGGAAATTTTAATAATTTAAAAAATTAAAGGAGGAGTCTAAAAAATAAAGCTATCGGAAGGATATATGCTGAAATTCTATAGTTGTGTTTGGTAATTTTGTGAATTTTTTTTTTTTTTGTACTTCCCAAATCTTCTGGAATGAGCATGAGTTAATTTTATCATAAAGTTTTCAGCACACTGAAAAAATACTTCTAGAGGCATCTCAAATTAGTGGAGAAAGCATGAAACATTTAATAAACGGTGTCAAGAAGACTACCTAGACTTTGGTGGGAAAACAGTGTATCTGTATCTCAAATCAGACACCAAAATGAGCTCCACATAGATTAAAAATTAAATAATAAATTATGAATAAAATAGAATGGATTCTACAAGAATATCATCTTGGAGGAGAAAAGAATTATCTAAATATGATTCTAAATGCAGAAACTACCCAGAAAACAACTCATGGCATTCTATGTACCTATTATTTACATAATAAAAACCTTAAAAAATTAACCCTGGTTTTATACTCTTTTGTTTGTTTCTTATAAGCTATCATTATAAACATCATAACCTTTAAAAAGATTATACAAAAATTATAAATGCTGCTAAAAATAACTTTGGGGAACATTATGGGAGAATTTTTAAACATGCAAAGCAGCATTAAAAGAAAACATTTTTTAAAGACAAAAATTTGTGTTATGTGAAAAACAGACATATTGCATCAGTGACATACTTGTCTGGTTTCAAATCCCTATGTACAATTCCATAATTATGTAGATATTCCAAGGCCAGGACCGTCTCAGCAAAGTACATCCTGGCCATGTCAACAGGGAGAGGACCCATGTTCTTCATTAAGGTAGCACAGTCACCCCCTATAAAACAGAACAAAAAAGACTTAGCAAGTACTATATCAGCTGGGATTAAAGACCACCAGTTTAGACTGCAGAATTTCAAAACAGAATGGCCTCTAACCACAAAGTCCATCATGCTCATAAGTGGAGACTGTGTTAGGTAATCATGTTTCTACTTAAATGTGCTGTGAAGAAAACACAGACGTCTATTTAAGAAGCACTGCTCATGAGGGAGCAGATTTGACCTGAAGTGAAACAAAAAGTTGAAGAACTAATGACGTGTTTTAGGAACAGTGTGACCATTTAAAATATAATAAAACCCATGGCTGATTCATGTCAATGTATGGCAAAAACCACTACAATATTGTAAAGTAATTAGCCTCCAATTAAAATTAATTAATTAATTAAAAAATATATAATAAACCATTTTGAAACATGGATTCTGGAATCAGGCTGCCTGAGTTCAAATTCCAGCTTTGATTCTTACAGGTGGGGACATCTTAGGTAAACTGGTCTTGGTCCCTTTGTCTGTTATGTCAGGATATGAATAACGTCATCCCTTTTATTGTGAGGATTAAATGAAGTAATCTATGTAAAGAATTTAGGATGCTGTCAACACATATTAAACATGTGGAAAACATTAATGATTGTTGTTAAAATAACCACAGCAAAAGTTAATAAAGTATTGGTGTGGTGAAAAGAACATTGGGTGGAAATCATGCAAATTATGTTTTTGTCTTGTATCTACCACTAAATATCTAGTGAAACGTGGGTTTCAGTTCATTCACCTGCAAAATGAAAATGCTATTTAATGTTCCTTCAAATTGTAAAGTTTTGGGATTCTGTTCAAATAATTACAAGGGCTTAAAGCAGATGCTTTGAAAAAACTGTTTTGGCCCTTGCTTACCTATTCATTTTATAGTTTTATTTATGTTAATAAGGCATGGCTACTGAAATACTCAAAACATTTCATGTAAAATTGATGGAAATAACATTACTTGGAGCATTTAAAAGACAGACCATGAACTTCCAAAAGAAAAACAAGCTTTTTAAAATTAAACTGTAGTTGATTTATAATGTTAGTTTCAGGTATACAGCTTCTGATTCTTTCCATTGATAGGTTATTAAAAGATACTGAATACAGTTGCATGTGCTATACACTAAATCCTTGTTATCTATTTTATATATAATGGTGTATATCTGTTAACCCCATAGTCCTAATTTATTCCCCCTCCCCTTTCCCCTTTGAAAGCCAGAAATTTGTTTTCTATGTCTGTGAGTATATTTTGCTTTTGTAAATAAGTTGATTTGTACTTTTTTTAGAAGCTAGATTTTCTTGAATGTGTCTTCCTTCTAACTCACTTTTAATTTAATACCATAGACTGAAAAGGACATATTTTTAATACATTCCTTAAGAGGATCCACTGTAATGAATGCTTTTATGATACGTGATAAAAATAAGTAGGAAAAATCCCATCACCTATATTCTAACTTTAATGACCAATTGAGAGGAGGTACTCAGGATGAAAGGCTATTTAAAAAGGAAAACAACCTTTTTTTTCACGTAGCACTAATTTTCCCTTTGTTATAACAGAGCTGGCGCTTTACAGGCAATTATCAGAAGATAATGACTGGGAATACTGCCATCTCATTGCCCAGCCTTGGTTCCTCTGCGGGTGCAACCACCGTGAAGCACGGGTCAGTCACACACAGACAGCGGCCTTGGGTATCAGTGCCATGTTCTCTGCGTCAGAGACTGACTCACCTTCCACATATTCCATGACCATGCACAAGTGGCGCCTGGTCTCAAAGGAGCAATACATGCTGACCACAAAAGGGTTTTCTGCAAAAGTCAGGATATCCCGTTCCACAAAGGCCTGCTGGATCTGGTTTCGGAGGATGAGGTTCTGTTTATTAATCTTCTTCATGGCAAACCTCTGCCGTGATTCCTTATGCCGAACGAAATAGACTGCCCTGGAAAGGAGCACGAGGAGTTGGGGTTCAAAGGAAGAGGGGATGTTTCTGGGTACAGTAAGCCAGGGAGGTGGATGTGATCACCCACTTTTTTTTTTTTTTAAGTTCACATGACAGCTGGGATTCAGCCCACATAAACCATGCTGGCAACTATCAACATTCAATTTCAGGTCAAAGTCCTTTGGCTAGGTTGATTTTTTTTTTTTTTTTTTTTAATCCTTTCAATAAAGGTTACAGGTCACACATAAGACATCAAATTCATTTCAACTGCTGAAGGATATGGACAGTCTCCAGAGTGAGCTATTTTCCAATAGCTGGCTGTTGTTTTCAGTTTTTTAATAAACAGAACAAAATCCAATATATAAGTTAGAACAGGAAAACAATGAAAAAAGTACAAACATATTCTGAGCTAAAGCCTTTCTAGCATTAGATATCTATTAGGCATTTTTTCACAACTGACTAAAGCAATAATTTTCTATATGATACACATGAGATCTACAAAAAGAGACCATAGATTATAGTTTCTTAAAGCAGCTGACTTCCAACTTGAGAGTAATTTACTTCCCATTAACTTTCATAGGGCTTCTCAGGTGGCGCTAGTGGTAAAGAACACGCCTGCCAATGCAGGAGACAGAAGAGATGCCGGTTCGATCTCTAAGCTGGGAAGATCCCTTGGAGGAGGGCATGGCAACCCACTCCAGTATTCTTGCCTGGAGAATCCCATGGATAGAGGAGCCTGGCGGACTATAGTCCATAGGGTTGCAGAGAATTGGACACGACCGAAGTAACTTAGCATGCACACATAAACTTTCTAGATAAATATGAAGTATGTCTAGATAAATATGAAGGTCATAGGGGGCTGCCCACCCTGCTACAAAGAGAAGCATATTTCTTCACTACAGACCTCGGCATGAGTTACACCTATGCCTGTTTCAACAGGAAATGCATTTCTCAACTGAAAAGGGGTCCAGAGTATACGACATTTCTGGTGCATCTGACCCACAGGTGAGGTGCCCAGCAACTTTACCCTAAAATGAGCAGATTGCATGGAATTTCTGCCAGAAGCCTCACCCAAATACTCTACAGAACCAGTTCTGTCTGGGAAAAGTCAATGGACTCCTTGGAGCTTCAAATGCTGTACAGAAAAGAAGTAATCAGGAGGAAGATCTTCCAAACCCCACCTGGAAATGATGAGCAACAAGGAAAATGTCTTGGACAGGCTCCTTTTCTCGTAAGTTACTCATCACTTATCTCATTATTGAGGGAGAACAGGTCTGAACTCAGGTAAGGCAATGTGCAAATACTTAATAATTTATCTAAAGAGCCATCATCATTAGAAGTGTGTAATAGGTTATATGAGGCTGTTCTGAAACAAACGCAATGATAAACTAAGGAATAATTTACCTAAAGAGCTACCAGTCACAGTAAACTCTACCCAGTAGGATGCTTCCTAAACAAAGGGTTATCTGAGATTCATTTCCCACTAGTGATTTTCACTGTCTCTGAAAAAATGAACACAAAGGGGACTAGGACATCCTATATGCCTGCTGAACCAAAATGTCAGAGTGATCCACTGATGTAAATCTTAAGTATATTCAATCTCAGTTTAGTCAATGTTCACATCTTTCTCTTAAGTGCTCGACTAGGAATTCATCTTTCTATCAAATGTGTACCTCTTTATCTTTGTCTTCTCATTATATCCACATTTTCCCTTGACTCACAAAATCACACAAGCTGTCTGCACCACACTCCACACAGCCAGCTGGAGGAATAACCTGGTGTTCCTACGTCCACTGTACAATAAGATGGCATGGGGGCTGGCCAGCTGGGTGCTCACCACTTTCCATGTGGGCTTGCTGTCCTCTTCAGGACGCCCAGACACTTGGGCTTCCACCAGCTGGGTTTAGTTCTACACCTGTGCTCCTCACTAGGCTTGATACCATAACTGACTAATTTAAACAAATATTTAAACTGATGGAAAGTGAGTGTGAAAAGAGAAAACATCCTTGTTTATAAGAAAAGTGAATGGAATACTTGGGAAAGTACTGATAAATGTGAGTTACTAATTAAAATTCCTATCGATTCAGTAAAGTGAAAAGATTCTAAATGTTAAGAAAATAATGAAAATCTAGACACAGATTGATTTCAGTTTTTGTTTCACCTATAAAGAAGCTAAAAATGGGAAACAAATAACATAGTACAGTCAGCCCTATGTGTCCCTGTCTTCTGTATATCCTTAGATTCAACCAACTGAGGACTGAAAACATTAAAAAAAAATCCCAGGAACTCCATAAAGCAAGATGTGAATTTACCACACTGACAACTATTTACAAAGCATTTACATTGTACTGGACTTCCCTGGTGGCTCAGCTGGTAAAGAATCTGCCTGCAATGTGGGAGACTTGGGTTGGGATCCCTGGGTTGGGAAGATCCCCTGGAGAAGGGAATGGCTAGCCACGACAATATTCTGGCCTGGAGAATTCCATGGACTATTGCACAGGGTTGCAAAGAGACACAACTGAGCGACTGTCACTACATTGTATTAGGTATTATAAGCAGTCTACAGATGATTTAAACTATTGGAGAGGATGCCATTTTATGTAACAGATTTGAGCATTTGTGGATTTTAGTATCCAAGGGAAGTAATACCAAAGAATGACCATGTAACTATGGTTTATATTAGCTGTCTTATAAAGGTCTTACATCAAAAGGCTGGTCAATTTACATATATTTAAGTTAAATTAAAATGTTTAAAGTACATATCATTTTTTGGTGATTTCCTGCTTTGACTAACTTTTTCATTAACCAGCTTAACTCATTCTTTCTGAATCAAAAACTTTGACGATTTCCCCCCTTTTTCCAATTACTAATTCAATAGAGCAGAACAAAAGATTCAAAAACACTTGAGCTTCTCCTAATCAGAAGCTGATAGTAGAACAGACATACTCAAAGGGAGCACAGAAAAGAACTTGGCCTCGGCTTAGATATGAGACAAGCATTGGCAGATACTGTCATGAAGAGGGATTTCTGAAATGCAAAATCTGCTTTTTAAAATAAGTCTCAGAACTGAAAATGTTAAAAAGTCAGTATCCTTATATAAGCACTTGCCTATTCTTGAGAGTCAACTGGAGTACAGTTCAGTTACTATCTCTTCTTTCAATGTTTAATATTAAGTAGGTTTAGTGCTATGATTTCCAGACATATGATATTAATAATTTCACTTTTAGACTATCAGTAGGTTGTCTTTTTCCCCTCTGATATATCTTTCTTTTCTTTTTGGCCATGCCACAAGGCATGTGGGATCTCAGTTCCCTGACCAGGGACTGAACTCATACCCCCTGCTGTGGAAGCACAGACCTCTAACCATTGGACTGCCAGGGAATTCCCTAGGGTGCCACTTTGATTTTCAACCATGCGCCACCATTTCTCACATAAATAACTGCAAAAAAATTCAATATGTGTGAAGACAACATGAAGTGAAGGAAAAAAGAATAGGATTGCACACGACTTCATGAAAGAACAAAAGAGAAAGAAGCCCCAGGTTCAATTTGACCAGCACCTACACTAGGTACAGTGTTAATAAAGGCCTTCAATCTTTATCCTCAGATTTTCAGTTCATAAAATTTGATTTGACTTTCTGCTTCCCCTTGCTATTTTATTTAAAACAATCAGGTAATCCTTAGGAATTAACTGAAATTAATTTCAGTTGAAATTAATCCTATAGGTAGCTTGAGATACCATTTCCTCAGGACAAACATATCTTGTTCAAGTTGCAAAAGTCAACTTAGACTTAATTAGAATCCCCTGCAGCTGGGTTTGTTTTGTTTATGTTCTGTTTTAACATTTTGGTACTGCTTTGGGAATATTATTTCTAATGCTGAAATTTGTTCATTTAGTAATAAGTATTCTCTCACATACTCCTTTCCTCCCTTCCTATAAGTCAGTGTTCAAAATCTACTCAAGTCAGCAGAGAGAGAGGAGAGAGAGAGAGGGAGGGAGAGGCTGAAAAAGAGAAATAGAGACAAACAGCAGTGGGACAGACAGACATCTAACACTGCGAGGCAGAGCTGCAAACCACCCAAGTCTAGTTATAAAACTAGGCTGAACTGATTTGGCTCCCATTTCTCTGCTTTCTGTCCCCAAGGGTTGCTTTCTTTGAATAGGCTTCTGTGTCTCTTTTCCTATACTGACCCCTCTGTGAAACAGGAAGACTCAAGGATGGAAGGTGATGCGTCGGGAGGGGCAACCCGCTGAGCCAAGCATCACTCCACTCAAGCAGAAATGAGGTGGGGGCGGGGAGAAGCAGAATGGGAAGCAGGCAGGATCTAGAGCAGAATGAATCAGTCCTATGGGGAGGGTGAATGTCTCATGCATATACAATTACTCATGGATCTGAGAGCCTGATACACGAATCCCCGTGGGCAGAGCCTCACATGGGAAGGAGAGTGCATGTGTTGTCGAGACGCTGAGAGGAAAGGCTATCAAGAGGGGGCATCTGTCAGCTTGCACACCTGGTCTCTCAGGTAAATGACTCTGTCCTTTGAGGGTGAAAAAAAGAAAGGGCGGCAAGAAAGGCTAGAAAGGAATGTGAAGTGGAGAAGAGCTGTGCCTCTCAGATCCGGTTTACTTACTTTAAAAAATTTTAGATTAGTTTTATTCTTTCACTTTGAAAACATTCAAAATTGTTATCTAAAAATCTAGGTGGAGGGAAGTTCCCGGCCATCCAGTGACTCCATGCTCTACTGCCAAGGGCCCGGGTTTGATTCCTGGTCAAGGAACTAGGCTCTCACAGGCCTCGTGGCCAAAAATATTTAAAAATAAATACATAAAAACAAAATCTAGGTGGATGTAATCAATGCAAGAAGGATTTCTATACCCCAATTGAGATGACTAAAAGTTATAAACAAAATATAAAGGGAGACAAGAACTCTGCTTACAGTCAGCGTATGTGTGACCAGGCCTGGAAGCCTCTTTCCCCACATCAACACCTCAAAGGGTCTTGTGAGGAGATGACATATATAAAGAGACTAGTCCAGTGCCTGGCACACAGTAGGTGTTCACTTCCTACAAAGTGCTAAGTTTGGCTTGAAGGAAGTTTCAGCTTCCAGGCAGGGATCTGAAACCTACTAACCAGAGAAGGAAATTCAGTGCTTATCAAGTTGGTAAAACGGCTTCATGCCATGCGAATGTGAAAGTGTTAGTCACTCAGTCTTATCTGACTCTTTCCGACCCCATGGACCGTAGCCCGCCAGGCTCCTCTGTCCATCGGATTCTCCAGGCAGAAATACTGGAATGGGTAGCCACTCTCTTCTCCAGGGGATCTTCCTGACCTAGGGATCAAACCCAGGGTCTCCTGCATTGCAGGCAGATTCTTTACCATCTGAGCCACCAGGGAAGCCCCTTCATGCCATGAACTGTCACTAAGCAGGGATGTTGAGAAAATCCTGACCTGTTACAGCTCTTTCTAAGAAAAGGGTTAGTTTCCAGCATAACTAGTTTTTGAAAAGTCAAAGAACAGGTCACTGATGTGAGCAGGGGATTCAGCTACAGGAATGCCCAAGAGAGCCTTGAATGGCTTCAATTCATGGCCCACAAGGGATCCACCTGTTCAGCCAGTTCACAGAACCCCGCCATAGCATCTTGATCGGGTGGGCCCATGGGTGTGGCTCGATTCAAACTTTAAGTTCAAAATAATTAAATCTTAGAGGAAATTTGTCAGAAACATAGTGAGAGATTAACTTGAAGTGTAAAAAAGAAAAAAAAAGTTTTGGCTGATCAGCACAGGCTCCCGCAGGCAGCTTGTAAGCCCATTAATGACTTGGCCTGCGTCCTGGGTGTTTACAGATTCACAGCTTGTTTAACTTCTTGTATATTCCCAACCATTCCCCAAAGTGTGATATACCTCATCTACTATACAGTGGTTTAATTGCACTACAAATGAGTTTACTCAACCAATTAGAACTCCATATACAGCTAAGATATTTGCTCAAATTTTATAAAAGTGGTGCTTCACCGACAATCCTGTGCCAGAATTTCACTTCCAATAAAATCAAGCAGTGCTCATACCCACAGATCCCTTAAATCAAAGTTCAGTCTTCTTTCTAATCAAAGAAGAAATCCTCAGAGGATCCCCAGAACGAAAAAGGACTAAAAGCCAACAATATATAAACAAAACCCACAAACAACCACATGCTAAAATGATCTTCTTAGGCAGAAGAGTTTCAGTGAGGTCCTTGAAAAAAATAAAACATTGCCAAAAAATACATCAGAAAGCATTTATAAGCCACATCAGGAAATATGCCATCTGACATAATCCTGAAAACAAATCAGTGAGGCATAGAAAGGACTCACAAATGTTTAAGTTCTTCACTAAGTTAATGGTGTGGAAAATATTAGAGGTGAAAAAAATCATAAGAAGAAACATCCCTTGTGGCATAACAAAAATCGTTTCTATCTCATCTGCTCATGTGTGTGATAAATGGCAATAAATGTCTACGGGATGGTTTATTGCCCTCCACCTACAGATGGAATTGCGATTAATACTTAATTAAACTAGAGTTCTGGGCTGTCTAAAGTGGATCAGGACACAGTTTGTGTATGAATTATCCTTCCAAATTATTAGTAACTCAAGAAGGATCTTGTCAGTATTGACCTTAAGCCATGAGAAAGAAACTCTGTGTCTATAAAACTGAGTCAAGGAAGGGGCACTACTAATATAATCAGACTATAGCATAGAGGCCAATTGAAAAAAAAAATTCTGGTGTAACAGAAAGACAAAGAATTGTATTACTTTATATTTTCAATCAGCCTTCTTATTTAAGTTCTTCTCTTCCAAGGCTGACTGCTGGTCAGGCAGGAAATACTGGCTAATCCTCAAGAAGAAATGCTATAAATGGAATTTATATATATTCAAATATATATATATATACAGAAATATACAGCCAGATGTGTATATGTATCTATATATCTACATATAAACAGGCATATGCAAAAATGTTCCCTTATTTTAGAAATTTTTGTTTTCTAAAGTCTTTCTCTCCAACCCTCTACAATAACTCCCACCCATGTCACTTGAAATACTTTCTGTTGAGGTATTCAATGAAAAATGATTTGGGCTTCACCTTCTACCCATTAAATGAAGGAGCAGTGATCTGAAAACTAAAGTCCCCAACAATATTATCTGGCATTAAGATCATTGTGAAGAATATATTTCTTAGGTGTGTTAAAACACAATAGAGTTTTCTTGAATTACTCACCCATAGGCTCCATTGCTGATCAATTTAATCGTTTCAAAATCACTTTCCCGAGGTTTCCTTCGAAGTTTCAGGGAAGCATTAGAGCTCTTGGAGACAAAACACGGATGTTAAAAAAAAAAAAAAAAGCACAGAAATTTAAGAAAATGATTTTAGCAGCAAAATAATTAATATCTGAATTACATGCTCTCTTGTTTAAAATGTTAAAGTGCAGTGTTACAGCCAAAGGAACCTGGGGGACAACTTTAAAGATCAATTTTCCAGAGCAGTACTGATAAACTATTCCTCACGACAGTGGCTCAGATTCACTGAACTGAACCTCATTTCCGGGAGATAGAGGCACCAAGGTTTTGAAAATTCCTGATATTAATTTACCTCTGTAAAGTATATGGGTGAACCTCATCCTAGTCTTCTAAAGTTTTTTAAGTCTTTAAAGTCATCTTAAAGTTTTAAGTCCAAAACGCCAAAGCTTAATTCTGCTTTTAGTCAATTAGAATAGAATGGGCTAGAGTGGCTCTATGCAGGCTAGTGGACCATGTGACTTGTCTGCCCAACCCAGAGCGTCTCTATTTCACTCCTACGGCAACCTTTCCCATCTGGAGAATGTAGCTGGCAATGAATGGGATGGCCAAGCAGAGCATGCCTGTCTTTCTTTACTTCCATTCATTGTAAGTCTTACCATGGTTTAGATACCAATTTTCAAAAAGACAGCCCCTTTAAAAGTTCAGCTCACAGAATAAACATTGTTTTGTTTTTCTACAAAATTGCCTCACTCTCCATGTATCTTAGCACTGAGAGGGAGTTAACAGCCATTTTGCTTCCTCTGCAGAGACCAGAATCCCTTCCTCATAATTTTGGAAGAACCTCCATGACTCTGAGGAATCCTCCCCGGCTCAGAGATGGCGCCTGCTGACCCGCTGCCCACCATCCTTGGAAGACTTAGACTGACCCTCACACCTTCCTGGGTGACTTCAGTATCTACACAGAGAGCTCACCAAACAACCTGGTCCGGGTCTACCTGACCTCCTCAACTCAAACAGCTCCCTTCTCTACTTCTCCCTGGCCTCTGGCCACAGGACCTGGGTCTACTCATCCCCTGTGAGCACTCTACCTCAGGAAACATAATCCAAGGCTGGGGCCACTTACTTGTTCAGCCACCCCACTCTGACTGCTCTCCACAGCTCGGGCTGCAAAGACCCTGAACCAATCTCTGTCTCTTTAATTCTTCCTCACCTGCTCCCGTGAATGCCTCCTAAGCCACCTAGACCATCCACCAGAAACTCTCCCTCTGGGGGCTGGAAGGTCCCGCACCTTATACACAGCTGCCTGCTTGATGGCTCTCCTTGGATGTCTCAAAGGAACTTTAGCTTTAGCGCATTCAACATTCTGGCAGTTATAATGAAACTAATTAAAAAGTTGCCTTTATTTAGCGTTTACTACGTGAGGCTGTCCTAACCATTTCACACAGACCACCTCCGTTAATTTTTCATATATATTTTATAGATGAGGAAACTGAGGTATAGAGAGATTCTGACAGCTAGTGTGAAGTGAAGCCAGGCTTGAAATCTGGCAATCTGGCTCTGGAGTCTGGGAGTTTCATCCCCCAGGCTAGACAGCCGCCCCTCTCTCCTCACCCCCTGACGCTTGGGGGTGGCCCGTCCTGGTTCCTCTTCCTCTGATCACAAACAGGAAGGACGGCATCAGCACGAGGCCCTCTCAGCTGCGCTGCAGCCTTTCAGATGGCTTCCCCAGGGTCCCCTCTGCCCGCTCCCCTCACCCCATCTTCTTCCTGCGCTGCGATCAGAGTGACTTTCTTCCCGCTGTAACTCTATTAGGGTCATCTCCTTATCTACTCCTCCCCACCCCACCCCACCCCACGACACACACACCTTTCCTCCACAGCACCACAGCTTCCCACTGTTCTTCAAAAGAAACGATTTGACACAGATGAACAGCAAGGACGTCTGTGTGCAGTTTTAACCAGAGCTGGAGGGTTTTAACATGAAGCTGAAAGCTACACGGTCACCGTCACTCTAGAGCCCTCAGAAGCACTCTCCTATCACGTGTCTCCTGATGTTTCCTTGGCCTGGAATGTTCCCCCTGCCCCTTCTCATCCTAGTAACCCCTCACATGTCAAGCATCCCTTCCTTAGGAGATCTTTCTGGACTGGCAAGATGAAGGTAAATCTCTTTTATGTTATGTTCTAGGAACAAGTGGCCCCTTTTCTTCATCAATCTCCTTCAAGTTTCTCATATTGATTTTTTGTGCATGATTTCCTTATATTAATTTGTTTCTCTTTGAAGAGAGTGGCTAAAGTTTTACACCTAATGCCTCGCCTATAGAAGCACAATAAATATGTGTTGAACAAATAAAGTAATTAACACAGCCAAAACCTCCAGATGCTCATAAACAGAAAAACCAACATCATATTTCATCAAGAAATATACTTACACTCACTGATTCATCTGTTTCTGGTGTTTCTGCTGTCCCACTATCATAGTTTCCCAGCTGAGCCATTTCTAAATTGAAAAAAAAAAAAAAGGCAAGATTTAAGAGAATTAGGACTATTGCAATTGGACAGCAGTACTATGCTATTAATAAAACTAAAGAAAAACTATTTTCTTCAATATTAAAAAAAAGAAAAATTTACTCTATACTCCAAGGTACACATGGGGAAATCTTAAATCCAAAATGGCAAGAACCAACAACTGATATTTTGAAACTGTTCATTACATGCCCTTTTCCCGAGAACCGCATTCCCTACGAATACTTAGACATAGTCCTACTCGGAGGTGGGCATCTGCGCATGCTAGCAGGACCCACTGGTTGACACAATCACCACAGCGTGGAAGGGGTTTGGAGGGCTCAACGACTATGCCTGTAAACAGATACTCAGGAGAGGCAAGTTTCCTAGGCGCTGACGCATCAGAGAGGCACTGCCTATAGCTCAGAGCTTGAGTCTCAGGTTGTGATGAGCCACCCTTTGCTCTATCCCGTCACATGCAGCGAGAGCAAGCATTCCTAGTCCATGAGAATTCGCAATTTGTCAGAAAGGAAGCAACAGTAACTGTTAAGAAGAGTTTGGAGTTGAGATGACTTGAGCTACCCCCACTAAGAGCACTTAACTAGCGAGTTCTTAACCTTGGGCTCTTTCTCTGTAGGATGGAAACAATACTGTTTATCTCAGTTTTTTATGAGTATGACAAGGGATATGCATGTAAAGCTCTTAGCATGTTAACTAACAAAAATTAAGTGCTTATTGAATGTTGATTGTTATTTATTACTATTAATTATACCATGTAAAGGAGTCAGTTCTGGGCTGGATGCCACATGCTTGACACCAGTCTAAATTCTACCCTACTGGTCTCGTTATGAGACAAAGCATTTAATTGCTCAACCAATACTGGAATGCATCCTTGAGTCTATATAAGTAAATGAGAAAACCGAACTCATTTTCTGGTTTGTTTTGATTTTTATACTTAAGAGAAAAAAACAAAACATGTTTAATTTAAAAAAAGAACCTGAAAGAATTTTCTCCAAAACTTTGATAGGGGGTTATCTCTAAGTGGCAGGATCACAAATAATTTGAATTTCCTAATTTTTAAAAATCAAACAAGTATAATAAAGAGTTACAGTTTTTAGTTACGTATTTTTGTGTGTATCTAATATTACTTCCTATGTGCTCAGAATTTCATGGATTCATGTTCTTATAAATATAATCATCCTTTCTTGGGAGAGATTACACATAAAAGATATGAAGCAAAGCAACACTAGAGTGTTGCCTTTAGAGAAAAATTAACTACAGAAATTAAAATAACTGGAGATTGACACTATACCAGGTTACTTACAGAGGAAATCCAGGAATTAAAAATGAGCTCAGTAAAACCTGTGTGCTTTCTTTGTGTCATTTAAATGAGTCAACATCCTCTGTGGCTAGCACTGTGAAGTCATGGACTAGGAGGTAAATTATAATGTATTCAGTTGGAGGGGCTCAAAGTATTTGTGTGTCATGTCTGACTCTTTGCAATCCTATGGACTGTACGCTGCCAGGCTCCTCTGTTTGTGGGATTCTCCAGGCAAGAATACTGGAGTGGGTGGCCATTCCCTTCTCCAGGGGATCTTCCCAACCCAGGGATCAAACCTGGGTCTCCTGCACCGCAGGCAGATTCTTTACCACCTGAGTCACCAGGGAAGCCCCAAAACAGCAACAGTAACTAACACTTATTAAGCATTATTATACATCTTGGGTGCAGAGGTGAACTCATATAATCCTAAAACAACCATATGAAGAGGTGCCATTATTCAGTTTTTTGGGAAAGCACTGGGGCAAAGGAAGCTCATCAGTCTGATCAGGGTGACCCACCTACAGCGCTGACACTCTGGGCAGTCCCATGCCAAACCCTGACTCCGAACCCTCAAAAGTCAAGTTTTAGGTCTGCCAGTGCCCATGATGACAAGAAGGCAAATATACATAGATTAGAGTTTGCAATAATCATGTTTTAAGTGATTATAGCAAACAGATTAAAAATTATCCTTGGATCTGAATTCAGAAAATTAAAAAGTTAAAAACACAACTCTTAGTGATAAATTTGTATAACTAAAACATGAAACTTGTCAAAAATCAGTGTTAAACATTTTTTAAGACTATAAAGGTATATAAATGGGCCTCAGATTATTCCCCTACCAAAGGTTCAGTCTACAGCGATATTTCCTGCCAGGTAAGAAAACTGTGAAGAGCTCACTCGGTCTACAATTCAAGGGCTGACACAACCTTAACTCTACCAGCATGAAGAGTCACTATAATACACTTTGACAGCCTCCCCCACTCCAATTATTTTCATAAAAAAACAAATTAAAAGATGGTTCTGTTTTAAATAGAGTTGCTGCTAAATAACTATTATCTGGGAAATACATATTATTTGTAAGCAGTGGGTAGTAATGGAATGGAACCAAGAGTCAGCTTTTGAAGCAGGAAGCTACGGCATCATTTTGTAATGCCTGAAGAGATTTTTAAAACTCATCTAAATACCATTAAACATCTGCCCTTTTTATTTCATTGATTTAAACCATTTCTGAAGACTCATGATTCAAAAAGGTAAAGATGGTAATTTAAAAGCCATGGGGAAAAATCTCTCCCCAGGGAACTTTTCAGAAAAGCAGCCACCAGTCTCCGATAAGTGATGAATCTGTTGTGGTATTGCTTTCAGTACAGTATAAATTTATCTGGCATTATCTCCCCGTAATGCATGCATCATTTCACTGGAAGCAAAGACTTGATGGCCATAAGAGCAGACAAAGCGGGGGAAATAGGAGAGCAGTCAGAGAGCAGCAGGTTCCCTGGCTGTAGATGGGAACATATCTGTGCCAACAGTTAGCATCATCACAAACAATTTAGCAAGATAAACACTGTTTGCAAATTCAATTTAATGAACCAGGAAGACAATTTTGAATAAAGGAGTCTATGATTGTTTTTGAGTCTTTTCAGGCAGTATATAACCTAAGTGTTTCAAATGACAATCCCAAACAATAATGAACAGGAAAAGGTGGTGACAGGGGTGGTTTGCCAATATCAGATTTGGAAAAAAAAACAAAAAAACAAAAACCAACCCACTAACAGGGTGCTTCCCCTTCTCTGCATTTAATAGCAGTAGACTTTTTTTTTTTAATTCAAGCAGAAATCCTTGCTTAAGTTTTAGAAAGCCTTCTCTCTCCAACTGGCTCCCCAGTGTGTGTGTGTGTGTGTGTGTGTGTATATATATATATATATATATATATATATATATTACTATTTTTCATACTTTTCTGAGATAAGTAAGTAAAAATAGATTTACGAAGACTGCACCTGACTTAAAGTTAATCATCAGTGATCAGTTACCTTACTCCTCAGTTACATTGAAATGTCACTTTTAAATTAAATGTAGTTAATTTCTTTACCAACATTTAAAAAATGTGCACCCTTGAGAAGAATCAAGTAGCGCTTCCCAGGAGAAACAACACCCCGAGAAGATGGAAATCTAAACCTTCCTGGAAATAAGTTTCAGGCTGAGAAGCCTTCAGGATTTCAAGGTCTCCTCCCCACTCTAGGTAAACACAAAATTCGATTTAGAGCTCTTTCCTTTGGGTCACAATTGGCCCCCAGATTTGGCCTTTTCACCAGATAGTGGTCAAAACAAGAAGAAAAAGGAAAGATTTGCCACTAAGTTCTTCAATGAGGCCATGATGAATAAGCAGGTAAAAGGTCAACCCAACCAGGTACTACTCACCTTCCAGAGGATCTTTATTGAGGCCAAGCTGGCTAATGATGTACCTGGGAATGTCAGTTTTAATACCCTGTCCTTCTTTGGCATGGCCTTCTGCTGCTTCTAATAGGTAGTAAAATTCTTCGGGATCAAATTCCTAACAGAAGACAAACACAGATGTATACTTCTTTGAGCCAAAATTGTCTAACGTTTTATTACATAAACCCTATTCACAGTGAAATTGCTGGATACATATGGTTGTAAGTTATTTATACTGAAAGAAGGCAAAAGGATTACTTCATTTAAAAAGCATATAATTTTCAGGTCATATTCAAAGCCTAATCATATTCTAAGACATTAAATCCTTGGTAACGTAAAGATAATTTCCATTTCCAATTTCCTTGTAATGTGACTTTGAAGGTACCAGGCTCCACTTAAGCTATCTATCCTACTGAAAATGAACAGGTCTGAATTTTTAACTGTGCCATTTTAGAAAAGTTTTAAAAATCCATGAATCTCTTCCAAAGAGATTCAGTTTCTCTCTCTGCCCAAAGAACCTAAGAAGAAGTAATATGAGAATGCATTTTTCTGAAAAGTTTTGAAGGAAACTCCTTTAGTGTAGAGGTGTCCAAGAATATTAGAAAGAAAAATCTCAAAATTACCACTTTTATCATTGAACTCTAAAATTATGCTACAAAATTAGTACTTCCAGTCACCTCTTTGTAAAAATTTGGTAACATTCTCTTAAGCAGTTTACCTTTGGCTGGCTGTTGCTTCTAAATGAAAAAGCATGCTACAAATGGAGTAAAGCCAAACCAATGTCCACACTCAGTACCCTTTACAGAAACCTAAAAGCAGAGGCAAGGCAAGATTGGAACTACAGGCCTAAGATGAATGGTTGGGAGAAATATTCCCTAAAATTCTCAAACTCCAGTTTCATCTGAGCTTTAAACAGCTCAAAAAGCAGCACTTGTTTCTGTCTTTGATAGGCTACATGGACCTTTACTGCTTCTCTTCTGATTAAGACTAATTACTGTAAAAAAGTCATTTCCTCTTTGAAGGCAACATCTCTCTTAGCATGTCTGCTGCTGTCCAGAGAAGCAAATTTCAATGCTAAATGGTATTTCCCCCCAAACTGAACAACTGCAGGAAGTACAAGCCTGTGGTGCATAATTGAAAAGGTACAACACAAAGAGCAGGGAACAAACCATCTTCCTTCTGCCGGTATCTGGCAGTCACATGGTTCTCCGCCCCAGAGGCATCCGGAGTATTTTGCTTTCCCTTTATTCTTCCAGAGACACTCAAATGCTGAATGGTGCTTTTCAGTCTAGGAGTCTCAGAGTCCCTGCATTGATGGAAAGACTTCCTCCACCATACGCCTACCTTTCTTCTCTAGACTTAACCTCCACCACATCTCACTATGCACTAGTATAAGTTTATGAGGCTGTAAACATTTCACTGTTATTAAAAAACCACAAATCTTAATTACAATAAGAATAAAACCAAAATAATATCACCAAGTAGGTATATGTGTGTGTACATGTAAAGTTCTGAAAAGCTGTATTGTATGCAGTATTATAAATATCAATACTCTAATGGCTTGTGAACTTAAAAGTGAGTTTTGATACTACTTGAAGCCCCATAAAACTATTTTTTTGTTTGAAACCTCACCTTTGTTCACAGTGTTGACTAACATTTCAATCAAAACAACATAAAATAAAGCAAAGATTTTCAAACAGGAAAATGGTCACTGACTAAAGAAAGTATAATCGATAAACTAATCGTGGAAAGTCTCATTCCCTGAGGTCTGGATAAGGCCCTACTGTATTCTCCAAATGGGCTGCTGACACGCCCTTATTTCGAACATGCCACACTTCAAAAGTAAGAGTTATAACCACAGGTTACCATTTATCCTAGCTCTGATTTCCCTTTCTCTGCATCTTGGCATCTCCAGAAAAGTGAGGCACAGTGAATGTCTTGAACGAGCCCGAACAAAGAAATTATGCTGAGATAAAGTCAAGTGCATTATTTCATAATCAATTTTTTAGGTTTGACCAGAATGTGATAACAACCACCTCTCAATACAACACAAGTCCTAGAATTTTACCGAAAACCAGAGAAGGAAAGCACAGATGTTGTCATCAACATTCATGAGTTGCTGTTCCTCTTGGCTCTTTCTTGGGCTTCCCTGGTGGCTCAGACCATACAGAGTGTGCCTGCAATGCGGGAGACCTGGGTTTGATCCCTGGGTTTGGAAGATCCACTGGAGAAGGAAGTGGCAACCCACTCCAGTATTCTTGCCTGGAAAATCCACGGAAGGAGGAGCCTGGCAGGCTACAGTCCATGGGGTCTCAAAGAGTCAGACACAACTGAGCGACTTCACTTTCTCTTTCTTGACTCTTTCCTTTTAGCTCTGTCTCTGAAGCCAAATGTAACTGGGGCTTTCAGGTGGTCCCTGCTTTCCCACAGTTAACAATAAATAACAAAGTCACTTCGAGGGACAACTCACCAGGCACTCTAATAAACGAGCAGGGCGGGCGATAACAATCAGGATCTTTCGAACTAGTTGTTTAATAAATGCCAGCTCTCCACTTTCTGAACGATTGTGAGCCTATTAGGAAGCAATGAAAAGAATGATGAGAGAGTTGCTCCAGTAAATGGGAAAGAAAATCAGCAAAGCATGCTAATTAGATAACTGAAAATATTCAAAAACTAAGTGACTTAGAAAATACTTTTAAAAGATTGATAAGCAGACATTATGTCTACATAAACGGACACTACTAAACGTCTAGATCTACCAAATGGCTCCATTAGCTACATTTTAATTGCAAAACGTTGATTTATTCTCTGTGTTAAAAATCAAACATTAGGGCTCTTAATGTGAGCCATGAATGAAGGAGACATTAAAGGTTTATGACACATCAAGTACATGATACAAGCAGAGTGGATAGTTGATGAGGAACCTTGATTTTCCAGATATAACTGGAGAAGCTGTATGCTGCTTATATCAAATGTTAGGTGAATAATTAAATCAAATGCAACTTTCCAAAATGTAGGTAGAGAAACTATATACAAGCAAAAACAAAACAGTTAACATTTAAAAGAAAAAATAGAGAAAATGACCATTGGGGAATGATTATAAAATAAAATGTGTTTAAAGACAAACCAACTGGCAACTATAACTATAGACCCTGATGGTGCTCTTAATGTTACACATATATATATTCCCCTGCCCAAGAGAAAAATTTCCCTAAAAGTCAACAGTTAATCTATTATATGGTGCATTCACATGATTTTTTGAAACCCTAAGATTTTTTTCTAATTGCCATGAAACAGCTTGCCAAGCCTATCATATAGAAACAAAATTAAGTGGGGTATTTCAATGCAAATAGCTTCAGCTATGGATTCAAGCCTTTACAGGGAAAGCCTATGAAGGAATGAACCACAGAACTTAACTGGTAATTATAACAATATCCTGATACAGAACTGAGAAATTAAGGAAAAAATATCTCAGAGAGGTAAATCCATTTTTATCGTAATTTATGGTAGCATTGGTCTATGACACATTGGAAACTGACAATAAAACCCCAGAATACAGTGTTCACACAAAGATAGTCTTAAGAAAAACTGCCTCTGTGGGCTACAAAAGGTTGAAATGTGAGAAATGGGGACAGAGCACAGAACTCTGTTGGGAGGTTTAGATGGGAAAGGGAAGAAAAATAGTGGCTGCTTGTCAGAGAGGACTGTCTCATCTTGCCACAACTAAATTCAGTATGAGCAAGGACAGATGGATTCCTAGAAAACTAGGATGCCAATATTTTCATTCAGTTCCATGCAATTATTTACATAATCATCCTTAGAGAAAACCACCTACGGTTTTATTTACATGGGCATAATGTATGCCGATGGGATACAAAAATACACTGAATCCAAATATATAGGCTAAATAGGTTTTACTTGTAGGCTGTGGATGATCAATTTCAATCAGGACAGCAATATTATGCACTAATTCCATCCCAACATGCACACTCCCTTCCTGTCTTGGGTGTTATCAGGAGCTAGGCATGCAAGTGTTAGGCCTGGAAGGGGCCTGTGTTTATCTGTCATTTTAGAAATTGAATATTTTGTTAGAAGAAATATTGACACCAAAGAAAATGTAAGTTGCCATTTACTACCCAGTACCACATGCAGGTTAATTAACAGGACACATGGCCTGAAAGAGGCCAGCAATTTTCCATTTAGCTTTTCCAGATATTAGAACTAGATAGCATCATCAAATAATGCCCGTACATTCAGGCAATTTTTAACTTTATGGTTAAGGAGGGGGGGAAAAAAAAATCACTGCTTCAGAATCTTTCACAATCCACTTATCCAACAGCCATAGATTGCTGGGTCCCAAGGTTCCTGTAAAGGTTATTATATTAACTTTCTATTACTCTAAACGTTGACCTGAATCAATTTATAGGAAGTAGCAATCAATTTTTTTCTTCTTCTTTGCTTCTGTGTAATACGAACTCCATCTCATAGTTGAAACTTGTTAGGCAAATGCACTCATAAAATTTGTCTTTTCTCAGGGTAAAAGCAAAACAAATCAAAAAACTTTATAAGATCCATACCTCCTGTAGCAACTTATCTAATTTGTGCTGTAATTCAAGGAAGTATCGTGAGGTGATGAGACCCTGGTGGGATTTATCCAAACAATCGCGAGCCAGTTCAATAATCTGATGGTGAGTGAAGCTGAGCACTCCATCTGCAAGCGGGAGGACGTGGTCTGGAGAGTAGCTGGTGATGATTTCTTTTAGGCGCTCTTCCATCTGAGCTGTAGCCTGTTCACAGAAGACATGCACACACAGACGTTATACAAGGAAACACAAATAGGTGAACAGTACAATCATCACATTTATTTAGTATTTTTGGAGACCTCTACAAGTTATCAAATAGAATTCTAGAAATTAAATTTAAAAGAAGCCTCACTTCTGTATGATACTATAAAATGCTAAATACATATATGTCATTATACATGTGTCAAAACCCACAGAATATACAATACAGGAGTGAACCCTAATGTAACCTATGGACTTGGTTTGATTACAATGTGTCAGTGTTGGTTTGTCAATGACAACAAATGGACCACTCTGGGACCAGAGGTGTGTGTAGGGGGATGTTGATAAGAGGGGGTTGTGTATGTATGGGGTCAGGGAGCATTTGGAAACTCTCTGTACTTTCTGTTCAACTTTGCCATGAATCTAAAACTGCCTTAAAGATATAGTCTATTTGAAAAGAAGAAGAAGAAGAAGAAGCCTCACCAAGTGGAAAAAGAGGTATATACGAGAAACTGAATCTCCCAGGGTGACAGTTACTTATTTTCTATGCCCTGTCAAATGTAAAATGGTCCATGTAAGCTTCTCCAAATAACTCAGTATCTGTGAATTGCTGTGCTGTCATTTCAAATCTTGGGCTCTTTCAGATAGTTTGCCGAAAATATCAAATACTTGCAGCTCTGTTTTTACCTATTCAAAAATCAGAACTGAAGTTAGAGTTCCTTAGGCTGGGCCAACAGTTTGCTCTCTTGGCTGTATTTTAATGTACCAGGAACAAGCATCTTATACCATCAATACTCTTTCCTCAAAAAGCTACATCTTGGGCAAAAGGTCAAAGGAATTCCCTTGACAAAGTAAGTCTAAAATTTCCTTCCCAATTTTTATTTCATTCTCTAGGATCCCTGATTGCCTAATCAATATTCCTTGCTTGAATTTATTGTATATGCTGGGAGATTCTCTCTGCCTCCTGTTCCTTTCTAAAATCCTAACCAGTATTAACTAGTAAAGTCAGGATCTGTTTCCCTGGTGAACAAGTGGCATGTGATAAATGGCTAAAACGACCGTAATCAATGACATCAATGTTGGGTTCATTACAAATAATAAGTACTCTACTCCTGATTTATGAAGCCGAGGATTTCCTTTTGCTCTCCTGCCTAGGGTTACAAAGGTGATAAGGGGAGGAACGGGGACAGAATGGAGCAACTGTTTCTCCCAAATGTGTAGAAACACGCTGGTGGAAAAGCCATGGAGACTAGGGCATGGGGACTGGCAGACAGCAGCTCTTTGCAGCCGGGGCAAGTGGCATCAACCCATCTCCAAAGGCTCTCTGGTTCAGTCCAAATTCTACTGGCCCGTCCAATGGGGAACACTGCAACTGGACTTTCCTTCTGAATAAAGAGGATTAGACTTATAATTGCTAAAGAGACTGGAAGCCACAGAAAAGAAAAATTAGGTGAGAAAAGTAAAAGACTTTTGTGACATAAACCCATTTACAGGCTTCTGAGGAAGCTGAACAGTCTCTGCTGGACCAAGCAGCAGGCCCAGAATGGGCAGAAGGAGCCCCAGAATCCAGCAGCCTTTCAAAACAGATGCTCACGGAACATCTCCCAGCACCACCACATCCAACTCGTCACAGTGGGCAGGTAAACCAATGGGATTTATTTTACAGCCATTTCAGTCCACAGAATGTGTGGCTGATTCTCAGCAGCTTTTAAAAGGGCTTAGTGATTTTATCTTTCTAAAGAAGGCTACAGTGCTATTTTATGCGAGTCATGACTGGACTGGACCATTACTTCCCTCGACAAAACCACCTTACAGACGCTAAACCTATGTTGCCTGTTGGTTTAGGTCCTAGACATCTTCAATTCAATTCATTACCTTTGGGAATCTTTCTTTGTAGACATGGTTCATCATAATTATTTCATGGTCACAGCAGGCGGGAGAACGTCCAGGGCTGCAAGCAAAGCAAATTACCCTTTTAAACTTGCCACAGCATGAAATGAAAATAAGATTTTTATTTATAAACAATGGGTTGCAACAAAAGTACTATGCAGCCTTTGTAAGAAAAGTATATTAGGTAATAAACTACAAAATCAGTCATTAGTGCACGCGCACACACACACATACTCACAAACACAGAGAAACCCTGAATATGATTCAAAAAGACAGCTCCAGAAGTAGAATGCTGAAAATTAACTATAGGTACAATATAAAAGTTCATAAAACATTCTTAAATTGCAGTTACATTTTGTATGTAGCATGTACTTGTGTGGTTCCAGAAACCAATGAATGAACTGGGATATAAAAGAGTACAAACAGCAATGTCCAGGGCACGCTGCAGTGTCAATTTCACACTTTTATCATACATCTGCTCTCTGCCATGTGCCACTGAAGAGATTTAAGAGTTTCCCAGAGCACAGGTGTCACCACCGAAATCCATTTTCTAGCTGGGATTGGGATGCTGGGGTAGGCACCGTGTGCAGTATGAAACAGAGGCACACAACTCTGAGGTTTTTTTTTTTATTTCAATTGTAGACTCCTGCTCCTTCCTAGTGGTAACACAGTTGGGCAACTGCAGCGTGACTTTATGTATTTCTGAGACGATATAGCTGCTTGCGCTAGCTATCCTGTGAACTCCTTTCGTAATACAAAAAATGGCACCCATGTGGTAAAATACAATGGCTCTAAATGAATTCAAAACATTTTATTCCATATCTCAAAATAATCTAACATGATTACACCACATGGCTATATTTACTATATGGCACTAGGAAGGTACAAAGGAAAAAAGAAAAAAAAAAAAACCCTTCTCAGCAAACTCTGATGTTCAACTGAACACCTGACAAACTATGTTTTAAAATAAACCTTCCTATCAAAGCAGGCCAGTTCTATATGCCATGGAGATCTCCTATTCTGGAGGACCCAGGATGGACTACCCTGCCCCCCCTGCAGAGAAGGACCTGTTGTCCCAGCTGCTGGGGCTGGAGCAGCCTACAGCAGTCAGGCCCCTTGGATATGGCCTCAGATGCAGAGTCCCCTCAGGCTTCCCCGGTGGCTCCATGGTAAAGAATCCACCTGTAAGGCAGTAGCTGCAGCAGACAGGTTTGATCCCTGGGTTGGGAAGGTCCCCAAAAGAAGGGAATGGCTACCCACTCCAGTAATCTTACCTGGAGAATTCCATGGACAGAGAAGCCTAGTGGGCTACAGTCCATGGGGTTGCAAAGAGTCAGACACCACTGAAGCAACTTGGCATGCACGAAGAGCCCCCTCACCCAAGGCCAAGTCCTTCCCAGAGTACCACATCCCAGGACTGAGTGGAGATAGAAAGGAAGGGCCATTTGGTTCAGAGGGACAGCTCTGATGGGTCATTTCATCCCCAGAACTCCCCATGGGGTTGGTTGTGGCTGCCAGGCCTGCACAGAGGCAGGATTCCTCTTCTGCTCAATCCCACTACCCACTCCTTCACCCGGACAGGTGTAATTCCCAAGCACTCCTTAATAAACATCATCATCTCTCTGTTAGAGTCACTCTCAGAGGAACCAAACAGTGACATCTATTTTTTTGTGAGACAAGGTCAAAATAAAACCAGCCCTACTCAACGTCAAATGGACTACATTTGGCTTTGACAAAATACAAGGGACACAAGCTCCTAATGGCTCGCTCATAACCCTGGAGAAATTAAGACTTGTGATGAGAAGGAAAAATCCAAGACCTGGGTGGATTTTCATAAAAAGGAATCTGAATTCCAAATGTGAACCTCAACACACTGCCCTTCCCTTTTAGCCAAGCTTCTTTGCCAAATATTAATTGATGTAGCACCATAATTTGATGATCTTGAAATTTCCAACTAGAAGTTTCTCAGGTGGTCCTTGTCGTTCACTATGGTTTCTTTTACCACAGCAATTATCAACTTGTAAAAATTTAAAAGAAAAATAGTAAGAGACCTTTCAATGGTAATTTACTATATCATGTGTAGATGCAAAAAAAAAAAAATCACACTACATTTATAGTAGTTCATAAACCAATTAACACATACATGAATTAGAGGACCCAAAGTCTTTCCCTGAAATGGCTGCAAAGAGGTTATCCAACTAATAAAACATTTCACTCAGGTCTACATACCTCAGACTTCGGGAGCGGGGGCGCATGGGTGTGTTCCTGCATCTGTTCTCTGTGGTGATGCTTTCGGTGGTACAGAAATGTTTTGATAAGAAGTGTAATTCATCAGGTGTCGGTTGATATGGTAACTGATGCAACTTCTCCTGGGAGGAACAGGATGACTAGAACAAACCAAAGTGAGGTTTAATGACTATCTCAAAAAGAAATGCTTTAAATGAATATTAGGTCACAGCACTAAATTTTGTTATATCACCATGTTATACTGCATCTTTTCCATGTTATAATTACATTAGCTAGTGCCTAACTGTATACCTTGATGTGGTCTCTAGAGGTCTAGATTGCTACTGTATTTTATCTCATTTGTCTACAATTTCCCCAAAAATAGTTTACTCTCTGAAGAAAAACCAGGGTCTGAAAATGGATGGGACCCAGTCAAAGCCAGAGCAAGAAAGTGACAACTATAGTGAGAATTTGGGAGCAAGAAATGACATATTAGTTCTCAGCGGAGTGTGACATCCTCACTTCTAACACTTGCTATTCGGGTAAGTAACATAAAATTAATTCTATGATGTATAATCATAAATGAACTCTATGATGTATAATCAAAAATAAAGTAATAAGGTAATGAGATCTGTCTTTACAAAGCATGCTGTCCTTTGATGTGATTATCATCAATATGAGTCCTGGGTAAAAAGGGGATGGGAAAAGAAAATACTTGTCTCACTTATGCCATTGTTTTAAAAACTGGGAATTGGAAATTTTTTCTGTGTTCTCAGGCTTAATGCTATTTTTTTTTAGACAGCTTCAGTGGTGTTGCGTTTTTTTAATCCCTTGAATCTAGATGTGCTCTTTGAAAATCACTCAGCACTTAGAACAAAGTAAGGTAGAAAAGGTGAATGGCTAAACAACACTGCTTTTAATCAATCTGAGAAATATAACTATTAAACAATGTGATTGCTTTTTTGTTTGTTTTTATTGAGAGGTAAACTCTTTAAGTGATTCTAACAAAAGAAATGAGAAATGTTTGAGTAATGGAAACACAGGTAGAATAAGCATATTTTGAAAGATACCACTCATTTGAATATTCCATTCGAGCAGGTGTTTTTTTTTATTTAAAAAAAACTGCCACATCAAGAGCATACTTCATAAACACAGAAACACTACACTGCAGTAGTTAGAAATTAATAGACTAAAGCTTTAAAATATCCTTGTACCTTGAAATTATAAAATACTTTCTAAGTACATACAAAGATAATGAGGACTTTTTACAATGTAATGAGGTTATTTTATAAACTATAAAAATGAGAACACTACTAGAAAGACTTCTGAGGTAAACCAAAGCTCTAGTCATAAAACACAAGTAGTTTTAAATACTGTCACGATGAAAAAAGAAACAAAACACCCAAAGTCAACTCAAGAAATCAGTAAAAGAATAATAAAAGTCAATGCCAGCAGGAGAGAAGTCGCAGCCATAAAAGCAAAGATGATGAAATCAGCAAACAGAAACCCCGAGTTAAGACTTTGTATATATGTCTCAAAGGTAAATCAACGTACACAGTCCTGTAGCCAAAATCCAAAAACCCAGCTGTCTATTTATAAATTCCCAGTAATAACTTTTTGGTGGCAAGCCATCAGCTGAACTGATGGAAAGCCATTTAAAATACGCATTTAATCCACTTGATGTGAATGCTAATTCAGCTTTGCCATTGAAATATTAATGTATCTGATTCTGAGTTGCTGGGCTGCTGTGTACAGTACAGGGAGGATCATGTTAACTTTGTAAAATGTGAAAATTAATTCCAGAGCCACACCAGACTTAAGAGTTTCACATAAGGCATTATGAACCAGCGTTTGCATGAGGACACAAGTGACTTTAGGGAGTGATTCCCTCTGAGGAGGGGGGAAGAGAAAAGGACTGTGCGGGAAGGGCTTTATTTCTACTTTAATATTTTATTTATTAATCAAAAGTTTATGTCAAAAATAGCTACAGCAAATGTAAGAAAATGGTCACAGGTGCTAACTCCAACAGGAAAATTTTGTGGTTATACCATAAACATAACCATGTGACTGAACTCCACAGCAATGTGCCCAGGGCTTCCTGATGGGGATATGTTAGAATGAAGGATGAGGTGGGAAAAGTATTAGAGAAGTGAGAAGCAAAGGGCTTCTCTGGGGAGACAGCGTCTCTCCTCTCAGTTGGGACAGACGAGGTGTCAATGGGAAAAGGGTGACACTATCCCAGTGACACCGGATGAGTTTATGGAACAGGAAGCAACTGAAGGCTCTCCAAACAGCCTGGAAACTCAAAAGCATCAAACAGGGCCCCCCAGAGTGAGTCACTAATGGACACCAGAGGGTCAGTCCAGGAGTCCGTTCCAGCAAAGATCAGGGACTCAGAGAACTTGTGACAGGCTGCAGGCGCTGTCCCTAGGACCTCACAAGCTCACTGAAAAGATACCTCTGCTGGTCAGTACATCCTTGGAACAGCACTTTTACTAGAGTTTCAAGAATTAGTTTGGAATTCCTCAATAAATTAAGACCCATGACTTTATGTTTCTAGCATGCTCTCTAAACGTGGTGCCAGTAAGTCTCATCACCCAACTAGTTTGCATATATAACTTCTGACTACATCATAAATCAAATCCACTTTCAAAGAGTGAGGGTTTACAAAAAGAACTGTGCTTCTAGTTCTCAAGGCACTTAGAAGAGTTTCCCCAAAATGTTGTGAGTAATGGTATCATTCAAATAAACTAGTTTCCCAAGATAAGCATTTTGTAAAGGACAGTATTCATATGTATGTGCAGTTTTCCACTCAAAGTAATGTTATTTTATAGTCAGACTTCATATTTATAAGTATTTATATTCTTATTTTTACTCTTTCCCCCAGAAAATAATTTATCTGTAAGAAATATATGGGAGATATCTTCTGACTGCTATAATTCCATATTACTTATCTTAAAATTAAAAATTATAATCTGAATATTACCTTGGAAAAGTTTCTCAAATTAATTTTAACTACAAAACTTGAAATTAAGAGAAGCAGCAATACTAAATATTCTGAGGAAGAACTGATTAACTTTATATGACCAAATCTTTTCAATTTCAGAATGAAGCATTTTAACCCTTGGGAATTTTGCAGTTTCTATGATACCCAAAGGATGTGGTATTTACATTTCAGCATTAGCAACTCTGGAACTCAGCTAACAACAAATGTCTGTAAAACTTAAGCTGTATTTTCAAAGTGTTTGTGATTTTATCTGTATATATTCTGTATTTTTATTTAAAAAATAACCAAAATAATTTCTAATTAACTTAATCACAACCAGTTAACCCAGAAAATGAGACTGTAAAAGTGATTCAGGTTAGACTTAAAAAAGAAAAAAATGCAACTCCTGAGCAGCTTTGCACAATTTTTTGTCCTAACATTTAAAGGGCAAGAAGATAAAGAAGCTGAGGAAAATCAGAAGCAGCATTTCAAATTTTCAATTATCATTTTTATCAATAGCCAACAAGGAGAAAAAAATAACTGAACTTGTTAGAGCACCTACATTCCAAAAATCTAACAGTGCCTTATGTCTTTTGGTAAAGACAGTCATTTTGAAAGTTACAATTTGATTTTGAAGGGGAAAAGAGGACTATGAGATCCACAATTATATGATACCACCTTCTCCAATAAAATAAACACCTAAGAGAAAAGTTGCTTTACCTCTGGGTGGAAGCTGTTAGAAACACATAACACCTGTGTGTGACTAAAAACTGTCTCAGAAAGCTTCCTCTTCAGGCATATACATAAGTCAGGGACAGCAGTGACATCATGACAGATGGTCAGGTCAGATTTATTAATTATCAAGTGTGGTTTAAGCAATACCTTGTGAATTCCTTTTTTAAAAAGTCAAGTGCCCAGGGTTGAGAAACTTACTGTATTCTTATTGCTACACACAGGGGTTAGTAAACAGCCCCTCAATTCATTCTCTGTGCCTCAGAGCTTTGAGCCATAAAATGACGAAAACAATGGCAACTACATTATAAAGCATGTTTTTACAAATAAATGAGACAATTAAACAAGTCAATTAAATTTTACAATTTATATTTTTTTTCATATTTTTCATTTACAATAAGCCAGTGCATTGTAAGTAGTGAGACAAGTACCTAGTACATAAAATGTGTTTATAAAAATATTTCTAAAGTACTTTGTACCAAATGGGGTCCACTTCTACATAGCCCACCCTTGCTTTCTAGATTCACTTTTAAAAATGACATATGATCTCCTAGCTAGAGACAGAAAGAACAAAGATCCTGCATCCTCCCCTGTTTTTCTTGCCAAAGAGAAACTTCTATATCCAAACTATAATAAGACTTGACTGCAGGACAAAGCAAGGTGATATAGTTAAAATAAAAAGGATTTGAAGTCAAGAAAGAAGATACAAATTTGGGGCACGGGGAGGATTCAATCAGAGTATGTATGAGAATGGGACAAGTATTCTGTTTACTGGTGGTTGGATTCTAACTGGAGATGCTCACAAGTCTAGGGAAGAATTCCACTTAAAATCCTTATTCTTTTTTGCTTTCTGGTCAATCAGTTTCAGCAGTCATTTTCACACTGTGGTAGCCAATGCTTTCAAGATCTAAAACATGGGCTAAAAATAAACAATGATGCTTACTGACAAAAAACAAGGGTGACTTTGTTTACCGTTCTTTAGTGACAACTCTATCCACTGAAGCCATTCAAGAGTTTTGAATATCCTTTCCTGGATGTGAGACTAAAGTGCCAATGAAACTATTCAGGACTGTCAGGATGTTTCACAAAAATGATCTAAATGGACAATAAACGCACATACCACAACCCAGTGGAATAGTGGACAAGAAAATAAATTATTGCTCCTCAATAAAATGTTATAAGAAGGTAAAAATAATCCAACAGATTTTAACAGGCCAGTGTTTTGCTCTAGAAAACCCATGTTACACTGCATCTGGAACTCTGGAAATATAAAATATAAGGCACTGGTGATATCAATTAAAGTTTATACATTTAACACAGTTTCTTTTCAATTCACCGATATTAAGTGTGAACCTATATGCTTAGCACAGTGCTGGGGTTTATGGGGGGTGGGGGAGATAGATATCCCTTTGCGATAAACCACAGATTTTGACAAAATGGAGACAGGAATGACTCAGAAGCGGCTCTAAAACCAAGTTCACATTCCTGGCTGGTACAAGAGCTTTCAGACTGCTCCATTAGGTATTTATTGATTGACCTACACCATATCCTAGGTCCTTCTAAATGACCACCAGCTTCTAAATCTCTGTAGAAGCTCTGTAGAAGGGGAGGGAGGTAGAGGAGGGATGGATAGGGAGTCTGGGGTTTAGCAGATGCAAACTATTATATAAAGAATGGATAAACAACAAGGTCCTACTGTATAGCACAGGGAACTATATTCAGTATCCTGGAATAAATTATAATGGAAAAGAATATAATAAAGAATGCATATATGTGTATGTGTATAACTAAATCACTTTGCTACACAGAAGAAAACACAATATTGTAAATCAACTGTACTTCAATAAAAAAAGTAAAGTAAAAAAGTAAAGCTCTGTAGAGACAAATATCCCACAATATCACGAATTTAAATGGAGAAGGCATGTATCTAAGCCACTGAATCACTTTCAGTAATTGATAGGGCTCTTGTTGAAATGTTGTAGTTTGCGGCAATAGTATTCTTCTTCCTCTATCCTATTTCCATGGCTTCATCTTGTCTCTGTATTGATCTTAACTTACTTCTAAGTTCTTTTAATCTCTCCTTAAAAGAAAGTTTTTATCCAGAAGGTACAAATTTAAGGCTTGCCATTCTTTTTCTTTGAAAGATAAAAACTAAAAAACAAAACAAAACAGAACTCTACATCTAAGCCATACAAGAAAAAAACGACCCAGGCCATCAAAGTTTGATGGCATTTTCAGTACTAATATCACTGGCATGGAACCAAAGCAATAAAACCAGATTGTGTTCCCTCTCCTACCCCCAAACACCAAATGGTATTAAAACAAAAGCTCCCAGTCTCCTCCCAACTTGTGATCTGGGGACTCGCTCAATTTGTGCACCATAATTTAAAAGCTTGCAGCAAAGAGTATGTCTTTTTTGTGTCTGTCAGCTCATCATTTGATGTGACGCCTACTCGGAGGGACAGACATACAGAATTCATCCTCTCCTCCCTATCAGGGAACACCCAGAGAAAGTGCTGCCCATGCAAGAGCTCTGGGGTGTACAAGAGAAAAACTGGGCACTTACAGAGACCGTAGAGCTGGGAGTGTTTGTCCCATAGCCAGAGGAGGGGAGGGAAGCCAAGGACCAGCGGCGTCCATCAGTCCTGGGGAGAAAGTACGATTAGCTTAGGCCCACACTGGAGGAGGGTTACATGGGAACCCCAGGGAAACCGAGTATTCTTCGTCAAACAAATGACACAAACACAGTCAGTGAGGGTGTGGAAATGTTCAGCAAGGGCCAGAGTAAACAAACATTATACAGCAGGTTGACTTTTATTTAAACTGAATCAATACACCCAAACAAGTAGAAAGTGAATGGGTTGATCCATATTATTGATCTCTCACTAATACACTTTGACAAAATGAATACCAGGGATAATTACATTGGTCGGACTCAGCAGATTCAGATGAATAAAAATAGAAAGGCAGGAGGAAAACCACTCCTATGTGGAAACTGAACACTGGGGCCACGATCTTTGGAAGGGCCTGAATTCCAGCATGGTACGAGAGCCTCTGGGGACTTCCACCACATACTAAAGACTTTCAGCTTATTACTTTCAAGAGAACAATCCTACTCATCACACCAAAGGAAGGGAGGATCAGGGGGCTCGTGGCCGGCTCAAGCCTTAAGTGGCAAATAACTTTAGCACTAAGAAAGTGACTGCCCTTGTGTTCAGAATCTCTTAAGAGTTATTACCTTCTGACATGACCTGGCTTTATAGAGTGTTCCAGCAAATGCCCCTTTCTGAGTTTATGAGTGTGCGGCCCAGCTCTGGCCAGTGACAGCGAGCAAAGAAAGAATATTCTCCACTAGTGATAGAAGCTAATGCAAAGTAGAATGACCTGCACTAGTCACAGAGGTGAAGCTGTCAGGAGTCTTAATAGAATATGGTTTTTATCTCCAAATGGCAACAGGATGGATAGCTTCTGGGTTGAACTCTATAGTTATTAATTGGGATCATTACAAGGGTCTCAGATGAGTTGTCAAAGCGGTGAAGACAATCCTGTTGCTAAAGTAGGATTATTTTATTAATGATAATAAAATAACTATTTTATTAGCAATTTTGAATAGGACTATGCCTTCAAAATCACATTAACACGGTGAAGACAAATATACACACATTTGCCATGGGGAGAAAAGGAAAAACACACTTTTCTAAGGAGTTATACTGCATTCTTTGACCATATGTAGCCTTTTTGTAACTCATGATTTATATTAATTTACTAAGTGAGAGGTAAGAGTAGACCAAATTGACCACAGACACATTGACTATAAGGGGACATCAGGGAATTCCTCAGAATTTGACTTGAACTTGAGAAATGTCACAATCGCATGTTTATGTAGAAAAATGACATCTTAGCCTAAATTATAATCAAGGGAGAATATAATCATAGGCCACCATGGATGTTATTTTTACCTCCAATAAATGCAAATGGTCCACAAAGACAAAATGAGAAATTCAAGTGGACAAATCACAGAAGTAGTACAATGTTAAGATTTTAGTAAAATTTACCTGTCAATTCTGTGACCATGATTGGAGTACAATTGAATCAAGTATTTTTTTTTTTTTTAAAAAGAAGCAAATTAAGATGCTTGTAAATGTATCAGATAAAAGGAATGAAAAGAAATGCCACAAGTTCTCTAGAAATAATATTATACAATTTAAAATGTTAAAAGATTTAAGATGAAACTAATTCTAATAACATGTTTCCAAAGACAACTGACCATCAATTAAATGGACACAGGTTGGTCCTGGCTTATTTGGCTAATTATTACAGACTTAAGAACCCATGCCTGGACTCTCTATTTTAAACACTTCCAATTTTTAAAAGAATATGGTTTTCAAAGAATTATTCAGTCCATTTAATAGCAATTATCAGAAACTAGTCTTTGGAAAGAGTGAGGGACACAATTTCCCCCACCATGATTCTGCTTTGTGATTCATTAACTCTCCTTTCCCTCAGGTATCAATGAACATATTTCAGATGAATGAACAACTCCAAGAGGAGACATGTTCTTATTAGTTCTGAAGCATAAATTAACATTTGCTTACTTTGGAAAACACATGACTAGAAAGATGTTTAAACAAGAATGTGCTTAGTACTTTGTACAGCCATGGACCAGAAGTAATTTATGTCTCATAAAGTTCCCTAAGTTGTCTGCGTCTATTTATTCAAATGGAGTACAAAGGACCACTGCATTTTCATTACCATGACAACTGCATATGAGAACTTCCTATATATGCTATATACGTGCTCTAAGAGATAGCATGCCCTTTTATGAAGAAAGCTATCACACAAGTACAATTTGGATCCTACTAATAATGTTCTCTTTTCTTTGTAGCAGCTCCCAGTAAAATGTTACCTGAAAACAAAACTACATTCTTGCCAAAGCCACAAGGCTTTTTTTGAAAAGAGTGTTTCCTTTGTGGGTGGAAATTTCAATGTTATACTAAATGAAAAAGTAACACGAGAAAAACATCTGATGGGAACACAGGCTACAAAGCAACTAGCAAAAACAACAACAAAAGCAAACAAACGAAAACAACCTGCTGAAAACCCGCCCCTCCCCCCAAACCTCCATCATTTCAATACTAGCCACAAAAAGTTAGATTACGATGGTGTATGACAAAGGAAGAAAGAAAAGTTCCAAAAAGAAAAAAAAAAAAAAAAGAAAGAAAAGTTCCAGTGTCAACCTGGCTATTGTGACTGTATAAAGAGGAAGCAGATTTCATGATTTGTTTGTTGTACTCATCTGGCATGATATATTTTATGGTCTAGTTGATACTGGAACAAGATGAACTATGCCAATATAATGTAACCAGAGTAACTTCAGCCCACCTGTGCTCAGTAAGCATCTCATGACTTGACCTCAGTAGGCAAATCTGTTCCAGTAATTTGTCTATGAAAATACATTCTGATATTTCACCTGATAAATAACAACTAGGCAGCCAGGAGACATCCCCAGCATCTATTCAGGGCTCTCTTAATATTTCTGATGAAAGTGAAAGCAATGTATGATATGTAAACCTCTACACAACTTCTAGGGAAGGCAGACCAATGTCATCACCTCCATTTTACCACCAAGGAAGACAACATTAAATAACTCCACAAGCAGGTGGATTGTAAATCAGTATCCCAGTTACTGGTTTGGTGTGCTGCAGTCAATGGGGTCACAAAGAGTCTGACATGACAGCAACTGAAAAACAACAATCACAGCTACTAGCAAAATACAAATATGCTTCCTTGTTCCAGACAAAATCTACTACACTATGATACACATTTTCATCCTAGTATTTTAATCCAATACTAAAAAAATTTACTTGATAACTTCACTCTCAGACACATATTAGATAGTACGGAAAGCAAGTGTGTGTTGTCTTACTTCCCAGACTTAACTGCAACTAGTTCATTACCAGCAGATGAATACTGAGGGGAAATTCTCACATGTTATAAGTAGGGTCAGAAAAGATTAATAAGTCCAACCTTTATCCCTTTATGCAAGAATAATTTTTAAAACAGGGCAATCTCTTCCATCTGTTGGACTAAATATACAAAATAATAAAATTTGGGACTTCCAAAATGGCATTACTTCCCAAGGTCTCAGAAATGCATACCAAATGGTAGGGAATGGAGACCCATGAGTGGAATTTCCATGTTTCTTGAATGAAAAATCAACTTTAGAATGGAAGAGATAGATGCCAGATGTTAAAAATAGGCCAATTTGAGTTTTCATAACAAACACAGGTTCTGTTTACTTGCATAAAAGTTTAAAAAGATGATCACTCATGTCCTAATCTAAATTAATACTTTTTGAAGACTGTGCAGTGAGTTCCATCTGGAAATTCCTGCAAAATGAACCAGAGGTCTCCTGTGATAATTTTCTGTTACGGTTTAGGGCTTATTTGTCAAAAATTAACATGCCTGGGGGTTTGTGAATTTTTTTTTCTATATAGCACAGAAACCAGAGTCATCTGTCCTCTAGTCAGCCACTTAATTATTAGGTTCTCTTCATTTTTATAAATCTGGCAGGATTAAAAGACTGATTTCGGTCACATTTAAAAACAGGCTATGAGATGTGCATTTTCTTTTTACTTGAAGTAATTAAATGCATTCCACCACCACCTCCCCCCCGCCTTTTTTTTTTTCAAAGAAACATATTTTAAGGACTATGCTGTGTTCTTTTTTAAACTAATTTTTATAGGATTTCCCTTTTCATTTAGAATAGTAGCACCATCGTGAATTAATATTCAGTGGACAAACAAACACAGGCTTTGTGGAACCAATTAACTGTCAGTTTTTCTTTACAGTGCTTACAGGCTGTAAGAGGACTAAAAGAATCAAAGTTGGTTTTCATTGGGGAAAACCAGGGTGTGGGTCTCAGAAAGTTCCTTGGAGATCACATCTCAATTACTTTTTGTCCTCACTATGGGGAAGGCCTGGTACACATAGGCATTTACCATACAGTGGGGAATGTGTGATTTGACAAGAGAATCTCAATGATCAGGAATTGAGAATATACTGCAAGCAGATCCTTTCCTCTGGACCTAGTAACAGAAAACACATTTCACGATGACAAATGGCAGTGATGACACTGCAGGTTTGCATGTAATGCGTTAAATCTACTTTTTTAACCTACCTGTATGTCTTAATTAAATGTTACTTTAATTCATTTCAAGGTATGATTAGCTCTCTGAAGAAAATTTAATAAATACGCAGGACATTCGGACCATAAAAGCGATTCATTCCGAATATTCAGAAACTTGGCTAAAGGGGCAATTTTGTCTTCTGTGTGTTTTCCCTGGCTAGAAGAGGAATGGAGGAAAGTGAAGATTTGAATGTGACAGGGGAAGCCCACTAATTTCACACACAGAAGAGGAGGCTGTGCAGACATCTCTGACTGGGAGAGATCACAGTAGGTGATCCCAAAATAAAAGCTTTGGTAACAGATCGTATGCCCACTATCCTCTGAGCAACCATACTTTCTCGTGACTCACTGACCCAGATATGAGACATATAGTCTTGATACTTGGTGTCCAATTCTAACTAAGAAAGGAAGAGAAAACACTCAGGGAGGTCACTAAATTGCTGGCTTGGTGCTCTCAAGGAAAGAGGCATCTTAAGGGTTTATACCTTGTGATCCCAAGGAAGGTCATTTTTATTTATTTATTTATTTTTGAGTATGTCAGTAACAACGACAACCGCACCGGGACACATGGATGAATCAAGTCCTTATAATATAAACTCAGAAAAGTCAGTAAAAATCTGCTGAGCATCAAAAGCAGGTATGAGACACTACACTAGGGATGGGAGAAAAGGTGAAAATGGTTTTTTCTGCCCTTAGTGGGAGCCCACCATCTAGGGAAGGACCAAAGGAGGCATCTATAACTCTAGCGGGTAGTGGAGGAACTGGGGCAGGGGGGAGGGTTTCTCCACATAACACTTTATCATTCTACACACAAAAAGTTCTTACCTCCGTGCAAATGAAAAATGGGCAGAGGCACTGGGGGAGAAATTTCTTGGACTATCTTGAGGGCTATTTCCTGTAGAGAGAAAGAAGGAAAAAAAATGACATTAAGATTTTATTCTTGTATCATTAGCTACATCCAGAACGCTCTTCTCTTTAGTAGTAAGCTTCTGTACACCTTTGTAAAATGTCCATCTCCTCAAAAAATGCTTTAGTTTTATTTGGAGCAGAGGAAGGGATTGGCTTGAGTTCCAGCACAACTTTCCAAGGGTGTAATATATGAATAAACAAACCCATGTCACCAACCAGCAGACTTTCATATATTTCATAATGTATTTCAGTCCCACAGAATAATGAATACATACATATGTCTTGGTTCCTGCTTTTCCAGATGTTAACATTTCCACAGTAGGATAGAGAAGATAAGCTTCAATTGGGAGCGTGAGGCTTTCCATTTTAGGAAGGCAGCCTCAGTATTTTTATTTACCGAAACAGAATAAAAGTCTGAGTTCTCAATAAATCCTCATTCTTCAAAGCACACATTTTAAAGGCAGAAATGTCAGAACAGGGCATAAAATACTAGGTAGAACCCCAGCAGTTCAGACCTCAAATGACCCAGCCTAGAGGCCCAGAAGTATCTTCTTCAATAGTCCCTCTGCTCCTAGGCAGCTGAGGGGGTGACTGGCCAGGCTGCCTGAAAAGCCACAGCCACACAGCAGCTCACAGAAGGCATCTTCCCCAAGTTCTTACATGGTGGGTGGAACACGGATGCTTCTGTACGGTGACAGCTCGTCTGGAGGCTTGCTACTTTCCCCATCAGAACATGCAACCTGTTGCTGATCATGGGGCAAGCTTGGCAGGCAGCGGGTGAGGGGAGGCCCCAGGCAGGCCAGACCACCCCGCTTCCCTCTGCAGGGTTCATTAGGTTGGCAGAATGGTCTGAGGACTGGATGGACTATAGCCAGTTTAAACAAGGAGGTTAGGAAAGGCTGCAAACAAATGCTGCATGTTCTTGAAACACAGAAAATAATTCAAGAAGACACGTTTAATCTTAACAAGAAGCCAGTGTGCCACGTTGCTGATCTCACACCGGAAGTGACCATTTGTAATTAGGTGGAAGGAACACAGAATGGCACCTAGCCACAAAGGTAAACAATTTACTACCTGTGTGCAAAAAGAACTGACTGACACTTCGAAGGGGATCATTTCAGTGTTACCTTTACTTCTGGACTGGCTGTGCCTCTACTGAAATTTTTCAGTAACTTAAAGTTGCAGATTTTGCAGTGATGGCATCAACAGATGCCATTAAGTTTATGACAGACAGCACAATTAAAGCCATTTAACTGGGAAGCGCTGAAAAGCCCCTTTCTTTATGGATAGAGAATCAAGAAGCATTTTCCCCCTGCTGCAATGAAATTTATCATGCCTTTGCATCTGTTGTTTCTTGGGCCTCTAGAGAAACGGATTGTGCTTCTGCCATCCGGTAATCCAGGACCCTTTCTGTCCTTTATCTACACAGCTAAATTAAATTCTTTGAACTTCTCCCAACAGCCTTCATTCCCCCACTCCCTCCCCTGTTACTTTGTGCATTGCTCTTCATATTTCTTAAAAGGTCTTGATTTCAAGATGGCTAGAAATCTTGTTTCTAAAGGGAAACAGGTGAAATGCCAGAAATCTCTGGGTTGATTTTAATTTTATTTGGAAAAAAAAAAAAACATTTGGTTTGCTCACACCCCCCACAGAGCAAACTATCAGTAACTTAGGAGAAACAAAACAGCTGATTGAAGCCAAGGCATTTTGAGAACAATCCCTACTACTCTAACCACTGAGAATAAATAATAAGGCCAATAAAACTTGGCACCAAATTCTTAGCCCTGTGTTCTTTGTAAAGAGAACATTATATCTGGAGATTATATGAGATCAACCAGAACAAGTAGAGGGAGTTTATTAAATATTTTGAAGAATCTGAAGGAGGCAGAAACAGGAATTATCTTAAGAACCTTTTCACTTTTAGAGATTTTAACAAGTGGCCCCCCAGGAAACCATGTAACATCTTATAATACATGGCGGCCCATCACGCTGAGGATGAATGGGCAGAGACAGAGATATAGAGGTAGGTTAATTTAACTCTGCTCTTTAAAAAAACAAGACAAAAAATCAGCGCTACCCTTAACCATTTCTTATATTGGGTTTTGCCTTCTCATTCTGTGTGGTCTTTCCAGGTCCATACACTGAAGATTCCTCAACTCTAAGTTACATACCAATTTGTATTATCCTACTAATCACAGATCTTTCTTCTTGTTTCTGGTCACACTGAGGACTGCTCCACTAACAGGGAACTTTCAGAGAGAACTGGGGCGGTAGTAATAGTAGAGGAAAAGGATAGAGTATTCTAGAGCTTTTTGTGTCATTCGTTACAGAAAATTCCTCAATTTTCCTCACGGAGAAATTACAAGATGAGTAGATTGCTACTGCTAAGTCACTTCAGTCGTGTCCGACTCTGTGCGATCCCATCCCTGGGATTCTCCAGGCAAGAACACTGGAGTGGGTTGCCATTTCTTTCTCCAATGCATAAAAGTGAAAAGTGAAAGTGAAGTCGCTCAGTCATGTCTGACTCTTCGAGACCCCATGGACTGCAGCCTACTAGGCTCCTCGGTCCATGGGATTCTCCAGGCAAGAGTAGCGGAGTGGGGTGCCATCGCCTTCTCCGATGAGTAGATTAGATAGGCACAAATCAATCTTCGAGGCCTTTGTTCTTCTTTGAGACAAACATTGATTTGTGTGTTATGTTTGAAGACTTAGGGACACTGTTCTGTGATACACAACAACACTAATTTAGAACAGATTGAAATATAAAGCGCACTTTATACATTCTTCACTTGGAGGTGAGGACCAGACTGCTGTGGGCACTCGGAGCACTTTCCCAGGACAAGAAAACAAGATGGAGTGAAACCAGAGTCCTACACTTGACCTTCACCAGGCACAGTCCTGCACTCTGAATTCATCCACCCATCTGCAAAGCAATACCTGAGAGGCTCTCGAATGAAAACCAGTGCCAGTTAATTCTCTGCCCATATGTGCAGCACTTGCTTATAACTCAAACCCTGCTGTTCGAAGGGATTTGCCTGCTCTTGGATGTCTGAGTGCCAGGACACTTTATAGACTGCTGCTTCTGACCTGGTAAAGGAAACCTTAGTGGTGGGTGGGCAGGCGCTGGAGAGGTAATTAACTCCGTGATTCCCAGGGGGAACTGGCGTGGTGAACACACAGGCAGTACATCAAAACAGTACTTACCTAACGGAGCTACACAGGGTGCCTCATTTTGGAGGCAGTTATTGTTAAGAAAGTGATTTCCAGATTAATTAAATTGTTTGATTGCTTTGTAATTAGGTTGGAGAAGTCCTCCATCTTCACCGCAGAGAAACAAGCTGCAAATCTTTTTAAAAGGCATATGCTATACCCACTATAGATTATTAATGTGCTTTTAATAGCTGTCTGTTTACAAAATGATAGTTTCTGGTTGCCTTGATTTTCTATCAGGACTGAGGGAATCCAAGAATTAATGATAATTGCCATTTGAAACTCCTGGTGGATCAAAAAGTAAGCCCCCACTTTAATCCTTGTTGTCATTACTTGATGATCGGCTTAAATGAGTTGTGCCTTTTTTATACCCTAACAAACAGCACTGTGTTCCTCATCGCTCTGCAGGAGATTCTCAGCAATAAATTGACAGTGCTGAAAAACCTGAAGTCCAGACTTCACAGGACCAAACCTAGGACTCCCTTGCAAAATGTGATGGTAGCAGATGAAGGGACAATTGAACAGTTATGCAGGGACCGGAGGCTGAGTGGACTTTGAAAAATAACAGTTCAAATTCACCCGAGAAGTTGACATCTATGCTATCAGATCCAGCTGACGCAAGAGGGGAGTTAAAAATCCTCCTCTCACTTAGCCATTTCAGAAACTGGCTACTCTCCAGATATAATTGTGGGATATTAATTAAACCTGGGCAGCTGTTTAGACTCTAAGTGGACAGAGAAAAACCTTGATTGGCCTTCAGTAGCACTCTCTTAGGGCAAGCTGTTAAGTGTTCACAGCAGGCCGATATAACAAAGTATAGTGTGTGCATGCTCGGTCATGTTCAACTCTTTGCGACCCCATGGACTGTAGCCTGCCAGGGTCCTTTGCCCATGGAATTTTCCGGGTAAGAATACTGGAGTGGGTTGCCTTTTCCTTCTGCAGAGGATCTTCCCAACCCAGGGACTGGACTCATGTCTTTTTGCGTCTCCAGCTTGGCAGGCAGGTTCTTTACCACCTAAACCACCAGGCATGCCTGTATAGCAGGCCGATAAATAGACTTTTATGCCTGGGTTTTCAAGTAAAGAAATAATTATGGACAATAAATCAGGGCTTTCTTAAAATCTGGCTTCTCTGAACCTCCTTTGGTTTTTTCATCCTTGTCACATTGACTCTCCTTACCCAGTACCACTTCTCACTGTCATCTGATTAATTCAACAAATACTTATCAATCCTTTCCTAACAGAGAAGAGTGGTATGATTTGACTTACATTTTAGAAAGAGCCCCCATGCTGTTCCATGTCCAATGGGCTCTAAGCAGGCAATGAACAGAAGCAGGGAGATCAGAAAGGAGGCTGTCGTGTAGACAAGGTAACAGGAGACGGTGGTTTGGAGACGATGGAAGTAGAGCTCAGGTGTGTTCTGAGGGTAGATCCAAAAGGGTTTACTGGGAAACTAGACCAAGTGGAATAACAGGGGAAAGGGAGGAAGCAAGGAGGACTCGTAGGGAGTTCCCTGGTGGCCCAGAGCTTTCACTGCCAGAGCCTGGATTTGATCCTTGGTCAGGGGACCTTTAAGATCCCACAAGCCACAAAGTGGAAAAAAAAAAAAAGATATATATATGTGTGTGTGTGTATACACATATATATATGTATGTGTGTGTGTGTATGTATATATATATATGATGACTCCTAGCTCTTAGGATTGAGCGAGATAGGCAGATGGTGACTTTAACTGAGATGTAGAAGACTGAAGGAAGACTGGGTTTGGGAATGTGAGGAAGATTAACAATAACCAAGACATGGAAGCAACCCAAGTGCCTATCAACAGATGACTGGCTTAAGGAATGTGGTACATTTATACAACGGAATATTGCCTAGCCATAAAGAACCAAACACTGCCACCTGTAACAACATGGACGGACCGGGAGGGCCTTATGTACAGTGAACTAAGTCAGACAGAGAAAGACAAGTACCGTATGGAGTCACTTATACATGGAATCTAGAAAGTAATACAAACGAATTTATATAAGAAATGAAACAGACTCACAGATTTAGAAAATAAGCTTATAGTTACCGAAGGGGAGAGGAAGGGGAGGAGGGCCTAATCTGGGGGAACGGGATTAAATAGATACAAACTAGGTACTATGTGTAAAATAGAAAAGCAATAAAGGATTTACTGTGTAACACAAAGAAGTATACCCAGTACCTTGTGATAACCTAAAATGGAAATAATCTGTAAAAACAAGCAAGCAAACAAAAAACAAATCACTATGCTATATACCTGAAACACAATCTTGTAAATCAATTATACTGAGTTTAAAAAATGCAAAATAAAACTTTGAAAATTTGAGTGGGATCTATGCTCTTTTATTTATGGAGGCACCACCTCAAATAATTTTAAATATATTAAAATGTACTTTCCAGGGGGCGCCCGTAGTAAAGAATCTACCTGCCAATGCAGGAGGTGCAAGAGGTGCAGGTTCAATCTCTGGGGTCAGGAAGGTCTCCTGGAGAAGGAAATTGCACCCCACTCCAGTATTCTTGCCTGAAATATCCCACGGGCAGAGGAGCCTGGCAGGCTACAGGTCATGGGGCCACAGAGTTGGATACAACTGAGCAACTGAATGTGCACACACACAATGTACTTATGTTCCATACTGTATGCAATTAACAATGTTACACTTCTTATATGTAGCATTTATACTACTCAATTAAACATTTAAAAATCCTATTACAGTTTTTTTTTATTGTACCTGAGAGCAAATTACATTTTTCCAGCTCACATTATTTAGTGCCTAATAGATTTGATAGCTTTGGTCTGTTTAATATGGCCAAACTAGACAACAGTGCTAGTTAAAGGTTGGCAGAGAAAGATAATTTTACAGGCTAACCACTGAAGTCTGAATATTGAGAATTTCAATCATTCTATGTCCTGTCACCATAGGTAAAATGGAATGGAATATAATGATGTGTACTGTATTTTACTTTTCTCTACTTCTCACTAAATTATTCTAAATGCTGGTGAAGGATAAACTCTGGTTATATATACGTATAGATACACAGAAAGCATATTTTGAATTTTCAGTGCCTAGCATAGTCTGCTATACAGTAAATGAGAATTGTACTGAATTTTTTCTAATTCAACAATTATGTATTAAGTTCTTATTATATACAGCGCTTTGAGCTACCTGCTAAGCAGATTAAACAGGTAAAGAAAACCCAAAGGACTAAAAATCTACTGATAGAAGATCTGTACATTACTAATTTTAGACACATCTTGTGAAATCAATTCTGGATCCTTATTCATGTGGAAAAGAAACTTTCTTAGACCAAAGCCCTTAAATGTAATCAAAACTACTCATTAAAAACCAACTGTCAATGATGAAACCACATGGAGGATGTAGTATGTCACAACAGATACTTAACAAATGGACATGCCCTGCTTTTTAAGGAATGACTGATGAGTTTACAGGGTGAAAAACATGGAGGATGTGAAAGAGAGATCCAATAACAGGTCAATTGCTATGTCATAAGACTCTCACAGATGCCTGTTGTCTCCATTTCATGAAGCCATTCCTCTGAAATTTGTGTAGTGTATTTGAAATGCTGTGGCATTGACACAAATCCCTTGGAGATGTGTTATAATGGGTTTTCAAGAATGTTTTAGCTTTTCATTGACCCTTCCTTATTACTCTGAATTGATGTCACATCTCAAGGTGATCTCGAGTAAAGACTAGTGAATGTCAAGAGTGATGAAGAAAGTTGATTTTAGTTGTATGTTTTCCTCCCATCTACAGTAATTCATCTTCCCAGCAATAGAGAAGAGATTACTTTTAGCCTTTGTGTATAAAGCTACTGAGGAGTGTCTGTAAGGTGAAGAAAGGGGAGATAAGAACATAGCTACCATAACAGACACTCCAAAGTTTCATGCAGCTTTATGAAATGTGATGTAGTGTATCAATTTTAGATAATTAATTAGTTTCTGAATGTAGATAAAAGACCAAGTCAAAGAATGTAACCTAAGGTGTGCATATTTCTTTTCTATCTTACATGAAGGGATTTTAATTCTTTAACATAATTAGATACAAAGAATTTGCATTTTTACCCAGAAAAGGGGTGGATGATATCAAGAAACTGGTTCCTCTCAGATTGTTTCCTTCAATTGCTGAATAATTTCTAGTCAAAGAGGAAGTATTTAAATGAAATGTTGCATGTCCTTATAACTTGCTAAATGTAATCTAGATGTATTCTCTATTATAAATCACCTCCTTTCAGCTCCCCTTAAAAATATAAATACTAAATTTAAGGTGGTTTAATTTAACAAATGGAAAATATTCTTTTGGCTTCTGATAAAAAGGCATTCCATCTGAAGGAAACAAAATATGTGTTATGTATTTTTTAAATAGTTACTTAATTATGTTCAGTTTCTAACTCCAGAAATATCTCGAGATTTAAAAGAATCTAATACATTTAATTCTACTGTTTCATAATAAAATAATATGCAATGCACCAAGAATCTAATAAATCAGAATTCTGGCTTTCAGATTCCATAAACCATACTACACAAGATCTTGGAAATACTTTGGCCCTGAGACTCTCCTCTAGAATCTTTTTTTCCCCCTCACTTTCTGCTTCCATGCCCTTGGATCAATAAACAGTTCTCAAGCTCAGATGCACAGGAGAATTACTTGGGAGGCTTTAGAAATGCTGATACCCAGGGCCTAGTCTACCTTTTTTAAATGAAGTGGCTCTAGTAAACTGCGAGAGCTGAGAACTTTAGAATTTCCGTGTACTCTGTTAAATCAAGCTCAAGACTTCACTAGCCATTTAGATCCCTCAAGTCTTGAAGTTTTTACACTGCCCGCTTTCTATAACTTAACTTCCCTGCCTCTTATTTCAGCTATACTAATTCAATGTCCCTTTTATATATTCACTTCACTCTGACCTCCAAGTAGTCTCAAAACAGGACTAAGGCTGGAAATTTCTTCCCCATCAGCTTAAACAAACAGCATCCCACCATGTCAACACTCTAGAAATCCCACCTGTCCACAGGTGTTGTCACAGGTCAATCAAGTAAGTTATTATGCTTCTTCTACTGGCGTCCTGTTACTCTCCTCTAAACTCAATTATTTCCACAATTTCTCCTCTCTTCTAAAGAGGAACACCCCCACCCCAAGTTAAGCTGTGTATCACTCCTCTGTTCCTGGGTTAAGGTTAAAAGTCTGTATAAGGAAGTCATAGGGAAGAATACACTCATTAACCACAACTGTGTTTATATTTTTACTATCAACTCTAATCGTTTGACTGCTTCAAGCTGAAATGCCAGCTATCTTTATAATCCGTATCTAACAGTATATGAATAAGATATTAGCCTTAAAACTATACATCTTATTCTTTCATTTTTTAAACAAGCAGAATGCCTAATATATGGCCTTGGTAACATCAGAACATGTAAAATTATTAGAAAGGTTAAAACCAAGGCATGTGGCAGGGGGGACTCAATTGAACCAGTGATTATCAGAAGCAAGACTAAAATCATTCTAATTATTCTAATCATTCCTTCTTGCAGAAAACATGATTCACCCTTATCCATAATAGGGATGTGTCCATTCAGGGCCTTACTCTATTTATGATCTATGCATGTATCCATATTTTTAGCATACAATCCCAAGTAACTGATGGACAGGGTGAGGGGCACCTGTTTGCAACCCTGAGATTCTGAATGCACAGATATCAATCTTCAGTGAACCACTACCATAAGGAGCCACAGATATGAATTCTAATGTGTTGAACTTTTCAGGCATATTGGGGTGTGTTGAGGCAGGGGAAAAAGTTGTGATTATTCTTTTAAAAAGCACAACAGAGTCTTTAAGGACCTCTGAAAGAAAAATTAGTTACATACTTTGGCATAATGAATCATTTAACAAATACTTATCTTACTAAATGCAAGAGCTGATACAATAAAACTAGTAGAAAGAAACAGAGAAAAAACTAAACATTGGTTTTGGTAACAATTTTTAAAAAAAATTTTATTGGAGTATAGTTGATTTACAGTGATGCATTAGTTTCAGGTATAAGTGAATCAGTTACACATATATATAAATCCACTCTTTAAAATTCTTATCCCATATGGGCCATTACAGAGTACTGAGGAGAGTTCCCTGTGGTGTGCAGTAGGTCTTTATTAGTTATCTGTTCTATAAATAATAGTGTGGATGTGTCAGTCCTAACCTTCCAATTTACCCCTCCTCCCTATTTACACCCTGGTAACCATAAGTTTAACAATAAGGGCTTTTCTGGTGGCCCAGACGGTAAAGCGTCTGCCTACAATGCAGAAGACGATCCCTGGGTCGGGAAGATCCTCTGGAGAAGGAAATGGCAACCCACTCCAGTACTCTTGCCTGGAAAATCCCATGAATGGAGGAGCATAGTAGGTTACAGTCCATGGGGTTGCAAAGAGTCGGACATGACTGAGCGACTTCACTTTTACTTTCAAACATAAGTTTGTTTTCTATATCTGTAACTCTGTTTTTCTTGTGTAGATAAGTTCATCTGTACCCCTTTTTAAGATGCTGCATATAAGTGATAACATATGATATTTGTCTTTCTCTGACTTATTTCACTCAGTATGACAGTGTCTAGGTCCATGCATATTGCTGCAAATGACATTATTTCATTCTTTTTATGGCTGAGTAGTGTTCCACTGTATACACAAACCACATCTTCTTTATCCATTTCTCTACTGATGGACATTTAGGTTGCTTCTATGTCCTGGTTATAGCAAGAAAACAGTGCTGCAATGAACACTGGGGTGCATGTATCTTTTCTAATTATGATTTTCTCCAGATATACGTCCAGGATTGGTATTGCTGGATCATATGATAGCTCTATTTTTCATTTGTTAAGGAACCTCCATACTGTCCTCTATAATAGCTGTACCAATTTATAGTCCCTCTGACAGCAGTGGACCATTCTCTTTTCTCCACACCCTCTCCAGTATCTATTATTTATAGATGTTTTTACATTCTGACCGGTGTGAGGCAATACCTTACCTCATTACAGTTCTGATTTGCATTTCTCTAATCATTAGTGATGTTGACATCTTTTCATGTGCTTTTTATTGGCAATAATTTTTTGGCTATGACACCAAAAGAGCAAGCAACAAAAGTAAAAATAAATGAGACTAAATCAAACTAAAAAGCTTCACAACAGAAGAAACAATCAGCAAAAGGAAAAGACAATTTATTGAGTGAGATAAAATATATGCAAATTATGTCTATGATAAGGGGTTAATATTAAAAAATAATACAATTCAATAGCAAAAAATCAATCTGATTACAAAAGGGGAAATAGCTTGAATAGATATTTTCCCAAAGAAGACAATCAAATGGCCAACAGGCATATGAAAAGGTGCTCACCATCACTAAGCATCAAGGAAATGCAAACCAAAACCACAGTGAGATCTCACATCAGGACTGTCAGAAAGGTTATCTTGTTATCTCTTATCAAAAAGACAGACAACAAGTGTTGGCAATGATATGAAGAAAAGAGAATCTTTTTTTTTTTTTTCTATTAAACACAATTTGTTGTTTTGATTAAGACTACATTTTACTTTAAATGTTAGCATTGGTATCTCAATGTGTTGGTACAAAATACACACTAGATCTCAAAGACATGGTGAAAAAATTGATGAGTGATCTCATCAGTTTTTAAACATTGATTTCTTGTTAAAATGATCATTTCTAGTAATTTTCTTAAATACACTATTTTTAAAATTATTTCACCTGTTTTGTTTTTAATGGTCTTAATGTGGCTACTTGGAACTATGAAATTACACATGTGATTTTCTTGGTAGTTTTGCTTGAAACAATATGATTTTTCATCTCTCTGATAAATATAGATATATAAAATTTAGAATTTCCATTAGTGAAGATTTTTAGGTAATAAACTCTCTTTTGTCTAAAATGCCTTAATTTCATTTATATTTTTCAAAGGTAGCTTCTGTGGGTATAGAATGCTATATTAATTTTTTTTCAGTACGTTGAAGATATCATTCTACTGTCTTTTGGCTCCTATCGTTACTTTCAGCAGGTAAACATTCAGCCTAATTGCCATTTCTATATTAGCTATCACTCATTAGCCTCTGAATGATTTTAAGATCTCCTTGATTTTCTCCTCTTTCACTGTTGTGGTCTCTATAGGTATGGAATTTTTTTTTTTTTTTTCCTGTCTTGCTTGGAGTAGGTTGAATTTCTTTGATCTGGATTTTAGTGTCCTTCAGTAATTCTGGAAAATTCAAAGAAATTATCCCTCTAAAGAGATCTCTTCTCCATTCTTCCTACTATCACCTTTCAGAACTCTAATGGTCTAATCAAACCCAACAGACCATTCATTCATTGTTGGTGAGAATGTAAACTGATGCAGACATTGTGGCAAACAACGTGGAGACTCCTCAAAAAATTAACAACAGAAATGTTATATGTTCCAGCAATTCCACTTCTGGGTGTTAATCGAAAGAAAATGACATCACTATCTCAAAAAGACATCTGTACTTCCATGTTCACTGCAGCATTATTTACAATAACCAAGACACAGTTGGTGATGGACAGGGAAGGAAGCCTGGTGTGCTGCAGTCCATGGGCACGCAAAGACTTGGACACGACTGAGCTGAACTGAAGACACATTAACAACCTAAGGGTCCCCTGATGGATGAATGGACACACTCACACACACACAGTGGGATGGTATTTGGTCATAAAAAAAAGATTCTGCCTACTGTAACAACATGGGCTGGACTTTGATGACATTACAATAAGCAAAATAAGACAGAGAAAGACAAATATTGTATATTCTTTCTTATATGTGGAGTCTAAAAAACTCAGAAATAGAGAGTAGAAATTTGGTTTCCAGTTGCTAGGGGTGGAGGAAATGGGGAGATGTTTAAAAGATACAAATTTCTAGTTATAAGATAAATAAATTTGGGGATTTAATGTACAGTATGGTGACCATAATTAACAATACTGTACTATATATTTAAAAATTATTAAGAGAGTAAAGCTTTAAGGTTATCACCATACAAATAAAAACTGTAACTATGTAAGGGGATATAGGAGTTAACTAACCTAATTGTGGTAATAATTTCACAATACATACACGTACCAAATCATCATGTCATATACCTTAAACTTGTATATGATATGTTATATGTTATTAATGTCTCAATAAAGCTTGAGAGAGAAAAAGAGTCAATATCTGCTGGATACCTTTCTAGATCTAGTAAGTAACTGATACTGGGAGAGTCCTTCAAGTGATGTTGGCAGAGATGCCGGATGAAATGGAATGCTGGTATTCTGGAGACTGTTTAAGCTAGAGGTCTGTATCCTGGGAATACTCAAAGGGTCAAAAATGGACAATCACTTTCGGTGTCAGGTCAGCGTGAATGTAACACGGACCAGCACTTAGCAGTTGGACGGGAAGCACTGCCATATGTTCCTTCTGTTGGCTACAATGTGGTAGACCCCAGCAGCCTTTGGAGGAAGCTCAATGAATCGCACCATCCCTGATAATGCTCTCACCCACCAGGCAGGAAAGAAAGAGAGAACATGATGCATGACGGGATACTGCACTTGTGGTGATAGGTATTCAGTATACATAAAATGAGGAAGCCACAGGTTCAGAAGAGAGAAGAATGGATGGCCGCAAAGGGGCAACCTTTCATCTGACTCAGAGGAAAACTGTAGGAGAAAGGAAGTGATCCTTCTGAAGCAGAGGAAACTGAGGGAACAGAAGGACAGTGTCTCAAAGTGAAGAGCACCTTTTTACACATCTTCATTGTATTATAAAAACAATTATATACATTGTAAAAAAGTTCAAAGAGTTAAATGTGGTATTAAACAAAAGGTGGCATAGAAAACAGGTAAAGGTGGTAGGTAAAATTCTTTTCCAGCCTCTGATTCTCATTCATTGATTCAATCAAACACTTACTATGAACTCATTATGGGCCAGGTACTATAACAAGCTACGGGCTCCATGTCACCTCCCCAGCCCCAGCTTCACTCTTCAGATGTATGGATTTATCCAGGAATCCATATAGATATATAAGTATATACAATGTATATTTTTTAAAATTTCCCAAATAATGCTGTGCCGTATACAATTTCCCTTGAGCAAGCAACACAGATTTCAAGTGTGCAGGCTCACTTACATGTGGATTTTTTTCTATAGTAAATACTCTACCACCTCACGTGTTCAGCAGTTGGGTTGACTCTGGATAAGGATCGCCAATCAGAAGAAATCGCCAATCAGAAGAACCTCAGATATAGAGGGCCAAGTCTAAGTTATACTTGGATTTTCAGTTGCACAGAGGGTAGGCACCTCTGTTGTGTTGTTCAAGGGTCAACTGTTTATATATATATATATATATACATATATATATATATACACATATATATATGTTCTAAGCTCAGCTGGTAAAGAATCCACCTGCAATGCAGGAGATCCCCGTTCGATTCCTGGGTCAGGAAGATCTCCTAGAGAAGGGTTAGACTATGCACTCCAGTATTCTTGGGCCTCCGTGCTGGCTCAAATGGTAAAGAATACAGAAGACCTGGGTTGGGAAGATCCCCTGGAGGAGGGCATGGCAACCCATTCCAGTATTCTTGCCTGGAGAATCCCTGTGGATAAGAGGAGCCTGGGAGACTAGAGTCCATGGGGTTGCAAAGAGTCAGACACGACTAAGCACAGCACAGCGCATTCTATAACTGATTTTTTTTGTTGTTAATAATCTAGCTACAACTTTCTATATCAGTTCATCTAAATCTGTCATCTCTAGTATCAAATAAAATTTCAGTATGTCACATACCATAATTTACTCAGTCTTCTATTAACAGATACTTAGACTGATTTCAGTGCTTTGCTTATTCAATGAATATCTTCTGCAAACTCAGGTGATTATACCCAGAAACTAAACTCCTAAAAGCAGGACTACATTGGCCCCCAAAGTCGGTTCACTTTTTACTTTGGTGCATATAGCTAAACTGCTCTCCAAAGACCCTGCCATAATTTACACTCTCACTAGTGGCATTGGGAACACCGTCTCCCCTCAATCTTGTCAACACTGCATTTTTTTCAGATTTTGGTGGTATCATATTGTTTTGATATGAATTTGTTTAGGATGAGTGAAACTGAACATTTTCTAAAATGCTACCTGACCATTTGTTCCTTTTTGTCCAAATCACCTGCTTCACACTTGACTGCTCTGAGGTATTATGTCAGTCTTTTTTTGACATTAATTTGTAGTTTTTGTTTTTGTACACTGAGGAAATTCTTTGAACACACTAAACACACTTCTTCCATTTGTGCTTATCTTTTAATATTGCTAATATTAGCTCTTCTGCAGAGAAATTTTTATTTAATCAGATTTAACAATCATTTTTCTTTATGGCTTATAAAGTTTTGTACCTTGTTCAGAAAGGTCTTCCTACCCTCCCAAATTATTTTCTAAATGAAACCATATTTTCTTCTAGTACTTAATTTTTTTGATACCCTCTGTATTTTATGGGATCTTAGTTCACCCATTAGCAAGCGAACCCGTGAGTCCTGCAGGGGAAGCATGCAATCCTAACAGATGGACAACCAGGAAATTCCCTATGATTGTTCTTTTTTTTTTCTTTCTGTATCTACATGGGATTTATTTAAGGAGTAAGCTATAGCAATCGAGGTAACTTCTTTTCCAAATAGCTAATCAACTGATTCAAAACCATTGACTTTAGTAATCTACATTTTCCTCAATGACTTAAGTAAGGTATATTTAAGGTATGCCAAGTAACATGATGCCGTCGAGGCAGTGGTTGTAGGAAGTTAGGACAGGGCAGTAAATGATGCGGAGCTTAGAGAATGCATCAAGATCAAACTAGAGAAATCTGCAGGCCAGCTGGAAAAATCTTTTAGTGCAATATTCCAGGTGATTCTTGACCTGAACAGGACCATGGGCGTCTCTGCTTTTATTAAGTCCTCCAGGTGATACTTAGGCACACTAGAGTTTCAGCATGGCTTTAGAACATTCATTCTTAATATTGGTTTTACATTCAAATAGCCTAGGGAACTTAAAAAAAAATCCAATGACCAAGTCATACTTCAGTCCAATTAAATCAGAATGGGAATTGAGGTGAGGGAAGCATCAGTCATTTTTAAAGCTTCCCAGGTGATTCCACTGTGCACTCAAGTTGGAGAAGCACTGCTTTAGATTCTGCTAAAGAAAGTGAATTGTATAGATTAAGCTGTTCTCTAACCTTTTGATGTATCTAATTCCCCTGGGGAGCCCTTAAAAAGATACATACTGATGCCAGGTCAGACAGATGAAGTTTCTGATTTAATTGGTCTGGGACCTGGGTATTTCTTTTTTTTTTTTTTAAGCTCCACAGGTTATTATAATATGCAGCAAGGCTTGAGGACCGGCAATGCAGTCATTCTCAAACTGCAGAGTGCATCAGGATTACTTTGAGGATTTACTGGACCACATACTACTGGGCACTATCCCCGTGGTTACTCGGTGAGGATGGGTGGGAGCCTCAGAGTTTGTATTTCTAACTAGTCTTCTGGTGCCGCTGATCTGCAGATCACCTGTGGCTCATATGGTAAAAAATCCATGCAGTGCAGGAGACCTGAGTTCGATCCTTGGATTGGGAAGATTCTCTCGAGGAGGGAATGGCAACCCACTCCAGTATTCTTGCTTAGAGAATCCCCATGGACAGAGAAGCCTGGCGGGCTACAGTCCATGGGGTCGCAAAGAGTGAAAGATGACTGAGTGGCTAACATTTTTTTAAATTTCACACTCGTGTGTGTCAGGACAAACCATGGGATGTTTTTCTTTAGTTAAAAGACATAATTAAGTTCATGTCTTAAAAAATAACAGCTTCAATTAGAAGAGAGATTTGAGAGGCAATAAGAACATGCAAAAGATGGAGCCCAGTTCTCAATTCACTGCAAAAGCCCTGAGCAACTGGGTGGGGAGAGAAGCCAGGTTTAAAACGTATTTCAGGGAAAACTCAGCAGGGAGGGTTTAACAAAAGATGATGTCAAAGCTGCTAGCTTAGGTAGACCACATGGATGATGTAGCCAATATCTGAGAATAAACAGAATTGGTGATAAGAAACTTGGTAGTGAATAACAGTTGGATTTAAGGTGCTGGTGGGACATATTCATAAGGAGAAAGTACTAGTAAGTACAAACAGGCATCTGTGCTGAGGAAAGGCCGAGATAAAAGCTGCAAGAAAACTCATCACACACATGAATCAAAAGACAGTGGGCAACACCAAGTCAAACAAAAGAGGAGGAGATAGGGAATCTACCTGAAAAAGAATTTAGAATAATGATAATAAAAATGATCCAAAATCTTGAAAACAAAATGGAGTTACAGATAAATAGCCTGGAAACAAAGATTGAAAAGATACAAGAAATGTTTAATAAAGACCTAGAAGAAATAAAAAAGAGTCAATTAAAAATGAATAATGCAATGAATGAGATCAAAAACACTTTGGAGGGAACCAAGAGTAGAATAACAGAGGCAGAAGATAGGATAAGTGAGGTAGAAGATAAAATGGTGGAAATAAATGAAGCAGAGAGGAAAAAAGGAAAAAGGATCAAAAGAAATGAGGACAACCTCAGGGACCTCTGGGACACTGTGAAACGCCCCAACATTCGAATCATTGGAGTTCCAGAAGAAGAAGACAAAAAGAAAGGCCATGAGAAAATACTCGAGGAGATAATAGCTGAAAACTTCCCTAAAATGGGGAAGGAAATAGCCACCCAAGTCCAAGAAACCCAGAGAGTCCCAAACAGGATAAACCCAAGGCAAAACACCCCAAGACACATATTAATCAAATTAACAAAGATCAAACACAAAGAACAAATATTAAAAGCAGCAAGGGAAAAACAACAAAAAACACACAAAGGGATTCCCATAAGGATAACAGCTGATCTATCAATAGAAACCCTCCAGGCCAGAAGGGAATGGCAGGACGTACTGAAAGTAATGAAAGAGAATAACCTGGACGTACTGAAAGTAATGAAAGAGAATAACCTACAACCTAGATTACTGTATCCAGCAAGGATCTCATTCAGATATGAAGGAGAATTCAAAAGCTTTACAGATAAGCAAAAGCTGAGAGAATTCAGCACCACCAAACCAGCTCTTCAACAAATGCTAAAGGATCTTCTCTAGACAGGAAATGCAGAAAGGTTGTATAAACGTGAACCCAAAACAACAAAGTAAATGGCAACGGGACCACACCTATCAATAATTACCCTAAATGTAAATGGGTTGAATGCCCCAACCAAAAGACAAAGATTGGCTGAATGGATACAAAAACAAGACCCCTATATATGCTGTCTACAAGAGACCCACCTCAAAACAAGAGACACATACAGACTAAAAGTGAAGGGCTGGAAAAAAATATTTCATGCAAATGGAGACCAAAAGAAAGCAGGAGTTGCAATACTCATATCAGATAAAATAGGCTTTCAAATAAAGGATGTGAAAAGAGACAAAGAAGGACACTACATAATGATCAAAGGATCAATTGAAGAAGAAGATATAACAATTATAAATATATATGCACCCAACATAGGAGCACCGCAATATGTACGGCAAACACTAACAAGTATGAAAGAGAAAATTAATAGTAACACAATAATAGTGGGAGACTTTAATACCCCACTCATAACTATGGATAGATCAACTAAACAGAAAATTAACAAGGAAACACAAACCTTAAATGACACAATGGACCAGCTAGACCTAATTGATATCTATAGGACATTTCACCCCAAAACAATCAACTTCACCTTTTTCTCAAGTGCACACGGAACCTTCTCCAGAATAGATCACATCCTGGGCCATAAATCTGGTCTTGGAAAATTCAAAAAAATTGAAATCATTCCAGTCATCTTTTCTGACCACAGTGCAGTAAGATTAGATCTCAATTACAGGAAAAAAATTGTTAAAACTTCAAACATATGGAGGCTAAATAACACGCTTCTGAATAACCAACAAATCATAGAAGAAATCAAAAAAGAAATCAAAATATGTATAGAAATGAATGAAAATGAAAACACAACAACCCAAAACCTATGGGACACTGTAAAAGCAGTGCTAAGGGGAAGGTTCACAGCATTACAGGCTTACATCAAGAAACAAGAAAAAAACCAAATAAATAACCTAACTCTACACCTAAAGCAACTAGAGAAGGAAGAAATAAAGAACCCCAGGGTTAGCAGAAGGAAAGAAATCTTAAAAATCAGGGCAGAAATAAATGCAAAAGAAACTAAAGAGACCATAGCGAAAATCAACAAAGCTAAAAGCTGGTTTTTTGAAAAAATAAACAAAATTGACAAACCATTAGCAAGACTCATTAAGAAACAAAGAGAGAAGAACCAAATTAACAAAATTAGAAATGAAAATGGAGAAATCACAACAGACAACACTGAAATACAAAGGATCATAAGAGACTACTACCAGCAGCTCTATGCCAATAAAATGGACAACTTGGATGAAATGGACAAATTCTTAGAAAAGTATAACTTTCCAAAACTGAATCAGGAAGAAATAGAAGATCTTAACAGACCCATCACAAGCAAGGAAATCGAAACTGTAATCAAAAATCTTCCAGCAAACAAAAGCCCAGGACCAGATGGCTTCACAGCTGAATTCTACCAAAAATTTAGAGAAGAGCTAACACCTATCTTACTCAAACTCTTCCAGAAAATTGCAGAAGAAGGTAAGCTTCCAAACTCATTCTATGAGGCCACCATCACCCTAATTCCAAAACCAGACAAAGATGCCACAAAAAAAGAAAACTACAGGCCAATATCACTGATGAACATAGATGCAAAAATCCTTAACAAAATTCTAGCAAACAGAATCCAACAACATATTAAAAAAATCATACACCATGACCAAGTGGGCTTTATCCCAGGAATGCAAGGATTCTTTAATATCCGCAAATCAATCAATGTAATACACCACATTAACAAATTGAAAGATAAAAACCATATGATTATCTCAATAGATGCAGAGAAAGCCTTTGACAAAATTCAACACTCATTTATGATTAAAACTCTCCAAAAAGCAGGAATAGAAGGAACATACCTCAACATAATAAAAGCTATATATGACAAACCCACAGCAAGCATCACCCTCAATGGTGAAAAATTGAAAGCATTTCCCCTGAAATCAGGAACAAGACAAGGGTGCCCACTCTCACCACTACTATTCAACATAGTGTTGGAAGTTCTGGCCACAGCAATCAGAGCAGAAAAAGAAGTAAAAGGAATCCAGATAGGAAAAGAAGAAGTGAAACTCTCACTGTTTGCAGATGACATGATCCTCTACATAGAAAACCCTAAAGACTCTACCAGAAAATTACTAGAGCTAATCAATGAATATAGTAAAGTTGCAGGATATAAAATTAACACACAGAAATCCCTTGCATTCCTATATACTAACTATGAAAAAACAGAAAGAGAAATTAAGGAAACAATACCATTCACCATTGCAACAAAAAGAATAAAATACTTAGGAGTATATCTACCTAAAGAAACAAAAGACCTATACATAGAAAACTATAAAACACTGATGAAAGAAATCAAAGAGGACACAAACAGATGGAGAAACATACCGTGTTCATGGATTGGAAGAATCAATATCGTCAAAATGGCTATTCTACCCAAAGCAATCTATAGATTCAATGCAATCCCTATCAAGCTACCAACGGTATTCTTCACAGAACTAGACCAAAGAATTTCACAATTTGTATGGAAATACAAAAAACCTCGAATAGCCAAAGTAATCTTGAGAAAGAAGAATGGAACTGGAGGAATCAACCTGCCTGACTTCAGACTCTACTACAAAGCCACAGTCATCAAGACAGTATGGTACTGGCACAAAGACAGAAATATAGATCAATGGAACAGAATAGAAAGCCCAGAGATAAATCCACAAACCTATGGACACCTTATCTTTGACAAAGGAGGCAAGGATATACAATGGAAAAAAGACAACCTCTTTAACAAGTGGTGCTGGGAAAACTGGTCAACCACTTGTAAAAGAATGAAACTAGAACACTTTCTAACACCATACACAAAAATAAACTCAAAATGGATTAAAGATCTAAATGTAAGACCAGAAACTATAAAACTCCTAGAGGAGAACATAGGCAAAACACTCTCCGACATAAACCACAGCAAGATCCTCTATGACCCACCTCCCAGAATATTGGAAATAAAAGCAAAACTAAACAAATGGGACCTAATGAAACTTAAAAGCTTTTGCACTACAAAGGAAACTATAAGTAAGGTGAAAAGACAGCCCTCAGATTGGGAGAAAATAATAGCAAATGAAGAAACAGACAAAGGATTAATCTCAAAAATATACAAGAAACTCCTGAAGCTCAATTCCAGAAAAATAAATGACCCAATCAAAAAATGGGCCAAAGAACTAAACAGACATTTCTCCAAAGAAGACATACAGATGGCTAACAAACACGTGAAAAGATGCTCAACATCACTCATTATTAGAGAAATGCAAATCAAAACCACAATGAGGTACCATTACACGCCAGTCAGGATGGCTGCTATCCAAAAGTCTACAAGCAATAAATGCTGGAGAGGGTGTGGAGAAAATGGAACCCTCTTACACTCTTGGTGGGAATGCAAACTAGTACAGCCGCTATGGAAAACAGTGTGGAGATTTCTTAAAAAACTGGAAATAGAACTGCCATATGACCCAGCAATCCCACTTCTGGGCATACACACTGAGGAAACCAGATCTGAAAGAGACACGTGCACCCCAATGTTCATCGCAGCACTGTTTATAATAGCCAGGACATGGAAGCAACCTAGATGCCCATCAGCAGATGAATGGATAAGGAAGCTGTGGTACATATACACCATGGAATATTACTCAGCCGTTAAAAAGAATTCATTTGAACCAGTCCTAATGAGATGGATGAAACTGGAGCCCCTTATACAGAGTGAAGTAAGCCAGAAAGATAAAGAACATTACAGCATACTAACACATATATATGGAATTTAGAAAGATGGTAATGATAACCCTATATGCAAAACAGAAAAAGAGACACAGAAATACAGAACAGACTTTTGAACTCTGTGGGAGAATGTGAGGGTGGGATATTTCAAAAGAACAGCATGTATACTATCTATGGTGAAACAGATCACCAGCCCAGGTGGGATGCATGAGACAAGTGCTCCGGCCTGGTGCACTGGGAAGACCCAGAGGGACTGGGTAAAGAGGGAGGTGGGAGGGGGGATCGGGATGGGGAATACGTGTAAATCCATGGCTGATTCATATCAATGTATGACAAAACCCCCCCCAAAAAAAAAAAAAAAAGAAATTTAAAAATAAATAAATAAAATAATTCCAATATTAAAAAAAAAAAAAAAAGACAGTGGGCAAGAAGTGACTGTCACAAGTAGAAGGGTGACAAAGGATGCCACCCAAGGGAGCCTAAGAGTTTCTTAAAATGAATGAGAAAACTAAAAGGAGCCAACAGAAAGACAGAAATATAGAAGGAAGTATCATAGGAATCAAGGGAAGAGAAATAGTCAAGAGTTAGAAAGTGCTTCCTAATATCAAAACCTGAAAGGGTGCTCACACTGAGTAATATTATTTTAAAAAGATATTGCATTCTACCAGTAGGAGGTCATGATTTTAGCAGAGCAGTAGGACAGGAGTGGTGTCATGCCTGGGTACATCCTCGGAGAATCCTGGTCAATGCTGGACCTGAACTAGCTTTCCAGGGGTACTGGAGTAGGAATATTTGGCTTGTTTTACTGTGACATTGAACAATATAACATCTACATTTGATTATTAATCAAGTTATAATTTTTATGATACTTCAAATGTTGTAATAGCTCATAATTTCACAGAATGATTTAAAACCTAATATTAAAAATGTGCTATCAGGTAGAAAATCAAATTAGGGGTTGGCTTTCACATTTTCTGATAGGAAGCTATAGCAAACCAAAATGTTTCCTCTACAGGCTAGAATATCTAATTGCTGAACCTTAGCACAGGACAATTTTACTCAGGGTATCTTTAATTAACCACAGCTCTTTTACTAGAAAATATATGAAAAAGTTCTGCTAAATAGTTTTGCGATGTCTTCCAACAGCAATTAACTCAGACCAAAGGAAAAAAGAAAGAAAAGACATTTTTATTCAGCAATATATGTCTTAAAAAACCACTCCAGTCTTCACCCAGATCAAACGCTACCCTCCAGCAGCAGTAAGCGTTTCTAGGCGACGTCAGGGTAGAAAACAGGAGCATATAGCAGCATATGCCCATCACCACCGTGGGACTGATTAAGGATAAATTAGACTGAGGGGGTAACTTCAGTAGTACTACTGATACGGGAAAGTGCTAAACATAAAACTGTTTAACTGCTTTAAACTGGAGGCAGATGGTGAGGGTGGAAGCAATATGCACATAGGATCTTGCTGGTGGAACATTTAAAATCCATAGAAAAGGAACTGCTCACTTTCAAAATAAATTACAAAAACCCAATTCTAAAACTAACACTCACTCATTGTTGAGGACTTGAAAATACCTAAAATTACAAGAATGAAATTAGTAATTCTAAAAACGTAATGTGAGGTTTTTCTTTGGCCTATTTTTTGATAGTGTGTACATGTATACACAAGCATATTTTTAAATAGGATTATAAACCACAGTTTTTGTATCTTGCTCTTTGTAATTAGGTTGTGATTAAAATTTTCCTATGCCATTAAATATTTTTTTAAATATGATGATTTTTTAATGGCTGCAAATCATTCATTATACAAATGGACTACAATTTAAGCATCACTTTTCTATTTAACTTTTAAGCTGTTTCTATATTTGTGCTATTATAAATAATGCTGCAACTAACATCCTGAAATTTGGATTTCTGAGCATTTTTCTGAGGATTTCCTTCAATTATATTTCACGAAGAGCAAATGATAGTTCAAGTGATATGAACTATTTTTAGGGTTCTTGACATAAAATATCAATCTACTTTCTAAAAAGACTGTAAATTCATATCAATGTACTGAGAATATCCATTTCACTATACCATAACCAGAAAATTATTACCACATATGCTTTTTAATATTTGAAAATCAGGTGAAAACTGGCATTTCATTATTTTGATTTGCATTCATTTAATGAGTGATTGAACTTTGCATTTGTTTACTTGTCATTTCCATTTCTTTCTTTGTGAGCTGTCTGTTCATGTATTTTGCCTATTTATTTGGTGGGATATTAGAATTTTTTCTTTCACTATTTAGCAGAGTTCTTTACTAAACTTCTGCCCATTATATTTGTTGCAGGTATTTTCTGTTGCTAGTTAGCATTTCACTTTGTTTGTGGTATCTAACTTACAGAATTTTAAATCCAATATATTCAATATTATCAATCTTTTCCTTAGCAATTTCTTCTACATTTTTATGCTCAGAAATTATTTCCCCATCCTAAATATATTAAATATTCAACTGCATATTAATTTTACTTTTTAGGGTGTAACTTTTTATAGATAATTTAAGATACATACAGACCATTTTAGCATATATGGAGGAAGCTCACCTCACATATTTTTCCTACAGATCAGTTCAGTTCAGTCACTCAGTCGTGTCTGACTTTTTGTGACCCCATGAATCGCAGCACGCCAGGCCTCCCCATCCATCACCAACTCCCGGAGTTTACCCAAACTCATGTCCATCGAGTCGGTGATGCCATCCAGCCATCTCATCTTCTGTCGTCCCCTTCTCCTGCCCCCAATCCCTCCCAGCATCAGGGTCTTTTCCAATGAGTCAGCTCTTTGCATGAGGTGACCAAAGTATTAGAGGTTCAGCTTCAGCATTAGTCCTTCCAATGAACACCCAGGACTGATCTCTTTTAGGATGGACTGGTTGGATCTCCTTGCAGTCCAAGGGACTCTCAAGAGTCTTCTCCAACACCACAGTTCAAAAGCATCAATTCTTTGGCACTCAGCTTTCTTCACAGTCCAACTCTCACATCCATACATGACCATTGGAAAAACCATAGCCTTGACCAGACGGACCTTTGTTGGCAAAGTAATGTCTCTGTTTTTTAGTATGCTATCTAGGTTGGTCATAACTTTCCTTCCAAGGAGTAAGCATCTTTTAATTTCATGGCTGCAGTCACCATCTGCAGTGATTTTGGAGCCCAAAAAATAAAGTCAGCCACTGTTTCCACTATTTCCCCATCTATTTGCCATGAAGTGATGGGACCAGATGCCATGATCTTAGTTTTCTGAATGTTGAGCTTTAAGCCAACTTCTTCACTCTCCTCCTTCACTTTCATCAAGAGGCTTTTTAGTTCTTCTTCACTTTCTGCCATAAGGGTGGTGTCATCTGCATATCTGAGGTTATTGATATTTCCCCTGGCAATCTTGATTCCAGCTTGTGCTTCTTCCAGCCCAGTATTTCTCATGATGTACTCTGCATATAAGTTAAATAAGCAGGGTGACAATATACAGCCTTGAGAGCCAATTTCAAATCATTTGCCAATTTAACTTTTTCTTTCTCAGTGGTGTGTGATGTTTCCCTCATCATATTATCTTCAAGCTCTGTCAATTTTTATTTCATGAGTGAACGGCTGCTTGCACTATTACATTATGATGTGTATTAATCTCAGGTAGTCAGGTCTGACTCACTGAATGTACTTGGCCAACCGTATTGACTCAGTCTTCCAAATGTACTCTAGAACCATCATGCCAAGTACCACAGTGAGCATTTGTCATGTTTATAGTCACCCAGTATTTTCTGAATGGCCTCCTTACATAAGAAAAATTTCCTATATCATGAGACCTGTCTCCCTAAAGTTGGTGCCACCACCCACTTTTCCAACTTTCCTTGTATCTAGAGCACAAGTGAAGTCTAAACTCAATTTTAGCTCAAAAGAAGGCAGTATGAGGACGGAGGTGCTGGAGGAATCAATTTTGGTGGCAAAGCTGTCCCTCTTTGGGGGCGACTGTGTCAGAGTTTCTGGAATCCTAGACCAGGGGCAGCAGCAGCCATGACCAGCACAGCACGGGCACAGCACCAGGATATGGCTGGGGGCTGCGGCCTTCAGTGCTCACTCTCCGGCCCTGCTGACAATTCTGTGAGCTACATAATGCACCTTAAGATATTTCTCTGCTTAAACCAGATAAGAGTGCATGTGGTGCCTGCAACAAAGGAAACAGTTACATACACACACATACACACACATGAAGATTTTGATGGGAATTGCCTAAGAACTGTAATATAATTTGGGGAAATAATTTTTAGCCTTTTCGCCAACAAATATGACATGTCTTTTCATTATGCAAAAATAGTTCACATTTCTAACAAAGTTTTGTTGTTTCTTCATAGAAATCTCTTTCAAATCTCTTTCAAGTTATTCAAAGGCATGATATTTTATGACTTTTTTGTGGGGAAAAGGGAGTATGAGAAAAGAGAGTGGAATGCTATCATGAATTGATGCCTTTCTTTCAATATCCTTTCTAACTGGTTACAACTGGCAATATACAGTAAGATTAATTTCTGTATATTCATCATGTATACAATCTATGTAATGAATGGTTTCATTAATTTTAACACATACCTAATCCTGTTGGATAGTCTAGGTTATTTATATCATCTGAATTTAACAAATTTTACCATCTTTGAGTTACAGATTTTGCTTCAGTTTTATGTTTCTGCTTGTCTGCAAAGAACCTCTAGAATAAAGTTAAATATTAATGCGGAGCGATTTTCACCAATTGCCTCTAGTATTTTCTAAAGTAAGATTAAGTTAGGTATGTCTTACTACATTACAAAATTCTTTGTTGATTCTTATTCTCTAAAGAATTTTTAGCTGAAATGGATGTTTAATTTTATAGAGTGTTCTTTCACCATCTATTCTGATGAACAGCTGACCCACTATTAAGATGTATTAGTTGTGTTCATACTATTAAAACAATCAGCATTCTTGGGATAAACCTCAGGAGTTTACAGTACGTAATTCTTACAGTGTTCTATTAAATTTTAACATTTACATTTCAAAAATGAATTGGGTTGGTGGTTTTCTTATTTTGTGCTGTATGAGTATTTTCTTAATGTACCAGGAAATCATTGTTTTTCACGCTATTAAAGATAAAGTTATCTTTAAGTGTTTAGGATAAACACCTGAATGCATATTTTAGTGATTAATAAATTCAAAAGGGATGCAGTATAACTTTTGTTTCCTAACCTACTTTCCAAAATCAATCAAGGAGCTCAGCGTATATATACTTTCACCACATCTTCATCTCTCATTTTAGTTATTAATTAGTTTCAATCTATATTGCTATTGGTGAGTTATTATTTATGCTACTACTTTTTTAAAAAACCTCTTCAAACTTTTTTCTATCAATGCTCACCATTGTACACTTTTACTCTAGCCTTCCAATTCTTTAGTTCTTCATTTTAAATTAACTCTCAGTCATTTTCTACTTATCTTTAAGTAAGTGTCTCAGGAAAGTTACGGAAAGTATATTTTATGTGACCTCAAACATATGATAATGCATGAATACAAATATGTTTATATACATGAATATATATGTGTATAATATCTAAGCAAATAGAAGTCTTTGACAACACCACCATTACAAAGCAATCTGTGGAAAGTCGGAGGCCAGTATCAATTATATTCCTTTGTAAGCAATTAGTCTTTTTCCCCTCCCCGTTCAGATGTTTTCCCTTCATTACTCAAAAATTTCAATCTTGGGACTATATTTAAGGCACAGTTTTATTTCTCTGTTTCTTTTTGTTGTTGTTTTCACTCAATTTTTCTTTCAACTTGGAAAGTTTTCTTTAATAGTATCTTTCATGATTGCTTTTGTGCCATTTTATCTGGTCTCCCACCAAGAGGAGATAGTGCTATAAATTAATTAATGAATCCCCAATTTATCTGGCATGGATGTTAATCCATGAAAGTACAGTTAATCCAGAAAGTAGAGTTTCTTAAAATCTAACCCAGAAAACAGGGAAGGACAAATATATGATATCATTCATATGTAGAATCTAAGTTTTAAAAAAAGATACAAATGAACTTATTTACAAAACAGAAATAAACAGATATTGAACAAACTTACGTTTACCAAAAGGAAAACATGGGTGAGGGAGGGGTAAATCAGGAGTTTGGGATTAACACACACTCCTATACATAAGATCAATAACCAACAAGGACCTAGTATATAGCACAGGAAACTCTACTCAATATGCTGTGGTAACCTGTATGGGTTAAAGAATCAGAAAAGGAATTAATACAGGTATAACTGAGTCACTTTGCTATACACCTGAAACTAGCACAAAATTTTAAATCAACTATACTTCAATAAAGTTTTTTTTTTAACTTTTTTAATTAAAAAAAGAAAAAATTCTGACATAGAAATATGAGGCTGTTGGGGCAAAGTAGGCAGTAGATGTCTCTGGTCAGCTCAAAAAGCAGCTTTCCTATTGTGGGAAGTGTCTGCCAGATACTTTGGTTGTTGGCCCAGGAATGAAGACTCTGCTGTAGGGGTTATAAGTAGTGTAGGAGGCTGAAACTTACCTTTGTTTCTGCCTATTGAGTTATACTGTTTCTGAGATCTAGCCATGAACTGACTATTTTTGAATCATGTTGTGTTTTCCCTAAAGATGTAACCAATCACTGATATATTCTTAATCTCCAGTATTACTGCAGTTTCAGAAATTGGGGTTGGTGGACTGCTATAAATAGTCCAATGAAAAGCATGAAGAACCACCAAACACCAAATGGGTTGACCTATATGTCAACCAATCACTCTGAGGTACGTTCAAGTCAGTGACTAAAATCAGGCTTTGTAACTTCTATTTTGCTAGTTCAAATAATAACTTTTATCTTGCTATTTCAGGAAACAGAATGGTAAGTAGAAGCAGATTACACAGAACATATTCATGACAGAAGTAGTTAAAACCTCACATCACCAGAAGAAATAAGTATCCATCATTTGTATCAACAGTAAGAATAGGAGGGATGAAATAAAAAGTTTCACAGAACTACTGACAAAGCAGACTGCTTCTGGTTATGTGAAATTCGTTGTCAGGGGAGGTGTGTACATTTCTTGATGTTAAAAGTCTGCTGGGTCTCCAGAGGAGGGAGAAGAATTTGCATTGGTCTTTTTCTTTTGAAATCAAAACTGTCAAATGAAATGACTAGTGACAAGCTTAAAAGACATTTCCTGAATTCCACTGAAATAATGGCACAAAAGAAAGAAATGTGAACTAAGTCACATTTTTTTTTTTTTTTCAATTTCAAGAATGCTAGAGTATGTTCATTCCTGAGCCAAGTTACTAATTCCACAAGGCAGCAGGCTATTTTTTTTAACCAATTAAGGAACTTCATTTCCTGCTTTTGGCCTATTTAATATGATTTGCATTTCTTAACACTGAAATGGGGCATGTTCTTTGCCTGAAGATCTCATACACACACACACTTACTCACACTTCCCTCCCCAAGCCCCCACTCCCCACCTCTCCCTCTTTCAAAACCTCCAAAACTAAATTCATTCCTTTAATGACTGGTTGGTCACTCTGGTAACTATTGTAGAGTTCCAGAATATTCCCACATGTGCAAAAGGAGGTTTTCAAGCCTAAAAGTTCCAGTTTATAGATATATTTACCACTAACTGGGATGTAACACTATACCAATTAATCAAGAGAAAAGCCTTCAAGGTGGCCTGGGATGCCTAGGCAACAGGACAACCAGTTTTCCCATCCAAAGTCCAAATGGAGCATCCATTTTCAGATGATGAAAAAAAGTGACTATATCTAGAAAACGCTTGTGGGGAGTTCAGTCATGTCCCCCTGCCTCCATTTAGATCTGCAGAGGCCAACCTACTGTCCCAACCAACATTTTTCTTAATATTTTAGATGCTGAGAGAACATTTTCCTTCAGACCCTAAAGCATGACCCCAATAAAGAACATAAGACCAATGTGAATCAACACCAAAAACGCAGGGTGAAAACCACCCCTTTAAAACAAACAAATGAATAAAAATTTAGGAATATGGAACTAAAACCTTAAAAGAAATACTTTAAAAGATTATTAGGAAAAAAAAAAAAACATGTAATTCAGTCTCCTCCTTCAGGAGAAATTAAAGCCAAAAAAAAGAGACTTAACTGACAGCAGACTACCATAAAACTTTAAGAAAATTAACCTGAAATATCACTTCTTTTTATCTAAGGAAAAAGTATGAACATAGTGCTTCTTTATCGAAGGGAAAAACAGTGCATATACTCAAATGCTGGTTTTTAGTTTACCGACATCTGATACCTTAACAGATGAACCACTTTGGAACGCTTATGCTTTAGGGGAACTCCTTTAGTATACCCGTATCAGAGACTCTCCACGAATGAGCAGGATGTCACCATGAGGCTCAGCAGCAGTGTAATGAGGGGGTGTACAGTTTTGATTACAATGGTAGGGATTTTCTCTCTCTCAGCCCACTTGTTTACTTGGTAGGTATCATTTCCAGCTGACCATCCGGGATGATTTAGTCACATGGAAGGTTATTATACCATTATCCTGCTCATCTCCTGACTACCAGTTACTTTTTTCATGTATCAGAGCAATAGTTCATTCCTAAAGTCATCTGGCATTTTTCTCTATCCTTAAAACATAGCATGAATAACTGTAACAACAAAATGCCTGTAAACCTATGTTTTCTTTCTTTCTTTTTTTTTTTAAAAGTGAGCTCCCCTCCTCTGCTTCAGGTGTGGGTCCAGGCTCTTTGAGAGAGTAGGAGAATCAGAAATGAAGCACTGATCTACACACTGTGTCTGGCCCTAGAAAAGAGTGAATCAAAGCTTACTCTGGAAGGCAGCTATGCTCACCACCACTTGGGATTAACATACACATACCGCTGTATATCAAACAGTTAATCTACACAGACAAACTGCACAGCACAGAGAACTCACTCTATAATAACCTATATAGGAAAAGAATCTGAGAAGAATAGCTATCTGTAAAACCAAATCACTTTGCTGTACATCTGAAACTTAATTCAACATTATAAATCAAATATACTCCAATAAAGAAACAACAACAAAATGAAACGTAGGATTTAAGGTTAAAAAATATTGGGTTAGCCAAAAAGTTTATTTGGGCACCCAATAATAAAGGAATGAACCAAGGAATGAAATGAATAAATAAATAAATAAATCTGAAACTGGGGGTGGGAGAAAAAGCTCACAATGGGGATGTCCCAGGTCTTCCCTAATCCCTCCAGAAGGTATTATATGTTGGGGGCCAGCTTCCACAGTCTCACTGGGAGGAGTCCAAGAGGCAGAGATGGTAGGCAGGGATCCAGACCTGGCTCTGACACCAACAAGCCGTGTGATCCTCGACCCTTGGCTGCCCTGCGTCTCAACGCCCGTAGAAAGTTTTCAAACCTGAATGCATGTGTAAACACGTGTACATGCTAAATCCTTCACTCAAGCAAAAGACTACTTTCTGGCCCAAAATGTGACAGAGTCTGATCTTCTCTGGCTGAAGCAAAGGTGAAGTGGGGGGCCTGCAAACCCCATTCCAAATATCCCTTCCCACTCCCTAACCCCAAGGCAGCTCCACTGTAACTGCTGTGGTTCTGAGCCACTGGAACTGGCTTTAAAAAAAAAAAAAAATTGCTGTTCATTTCCCAAGTCAGCTGTAAACCAGAGTACAGTACACAGAGGAGGGATCTTCAAAGGCTGGTATGCCAAAATGAAAATATCACAGACTATTACAACCGTGCTCCAACAGAGATTGTTACCAGGGGGCCACGTTCCACTGCCAGCAATCCACCTGGAGACTGCAACAAGCCTGTGTTCTAATTTGATGTGTCTTTACAAACTATATTATCTTAGCATTTTAACCACACAATGAATTCAAACTGGTTATAATATACTTTGATAGCTTCCTAAAACTCCAGTGTTTGGCTCTTTATAATATCACAATATTGTCACATTTAAGCAGTCATATGAGGCTGCAAGAGGAAAGTTCTACTCTTTGCATTTTATAGATAAGGACATTCAGATTTAGAGACTGCTCTGCCCAAATCAACACTGCTGATACACGGCAGAGCTGAGGTCCAGTGTTTATTACATATACCATTTAGTACTTCTATTAATAGTTTGAGATCTCAAATTAAAAGGGTTCAGGGAGCAGGATTACTGAGTTACATAGTAGCCGGATGTTTCTACACTAGTTTAGTCGTCAACCTCCAGGACATCAGGAACACAGTGTGAAATGGGAACAACTCTCAGCTTTGTGTAAGAGTTCCTTTTCCATTTACCCCACTAACATTACCATGTCACCGTGATGTCAGTGGGTACAAAGTTCCTGGAGGTTTATAGAGCTAGCTATTGTTCCACCTAGAGAGAACACTCTTGAGATGTACTTGGATACATGTAAGATTATTTTGGTGCCTACACAATACATTCTTGATGCTTATTAAATGTCATCTGCAGCTAGCATTAAATAGCATTTCCTGTGGATCTAATCTGTAATTCTTAAGGACTCAAAAATCTCAGTCAGACAACAATGGATGGCCCAACAACTCAAATACAAGACAATAGAAGCCAGCACTTTAATGAATACCTTCCCAGATTAGGCTGAGAAACTAATCAAAGTTGATCACAAAGATTCATGTTACAATATTGTTCACCACAATATTACTCATAAGAAAAAAAACTGGAGACAGCCAAAATACTCATTATGGGGAGATAACTATGGCACATTCAAGAAATGGAATATTTTTTACTCCTGAAAACCAAATATTTGAAACAAAGAAAAGTATTTAATGTATGTAAAAATCTCAATACCAGAAGAAAATAGACACAAGCTTATATCTGATCCCATGCTTACATATATACATATATATACACACAAACACACACACATATACACAAAGGTATGTGTGCATATGCAAATTTAAGTTTATATGTGAAGTGAAAGTCACTCAGTCATGTCCGACTCTTTGCGACCCCATGGACTATGTAGTCCATGAATTCTCCAGGCCAGAATCCTGGAGTGGGTAGCTGTTCCCTTCTGCAGGGAATCTTCCCAACCCAGGGATAGAATTCAGGTCTCCCACATTGCAGGTGGATTCTTTACCAGCTGAGCCACCAGGGAAGCCCATGTTTGTACGTACACATTTACACATACATAAGTGTTATACACATTGTAATAGATATAGATGTGTAAAATCTACATATTTAGATAAATATCGAATTAAGTGGTTAATTTTGAGTGGTGAATAAGACTATAAATGATGATTATATTCTTCTTTATACTTTCCTATATTTTCCAAATTTTCCATAATAAACATGTACAGCTTTTGTGAAAAGGAAAAAAAAAAAGGTTTTTAAAGACCTTTTTTAAAAACCTAAAATTCCATTTTTTAAGCAAAACTGATCTCCTCTTCCTAAAACTCTGTGACCCTTCTTGTATGCATGCTTTCCTAAATTATCTCCACCTCTCCCTTCCCTAGTCTACAGAAACCAAATCTGCCATCAACTCTACCATCAGAGTGTGGATGGACCCGGTTCCAACAGCTGAACCTTCCAAACTTGTGATGATTACCCATGTATGTACACCTTAACATCTATGACAAGCTCTGCAATTACCCACTGTGACTCCTAATATCGAAGCTTAGAACTTAAAAAGCCTGCAATTTGCATGGCTGTGTGGAGAAGTACTCATACATTACTGCAGTAAATACAAAAATCTGCATTAAGGCGTCATTAGGGTGGAAATTGCAATTATGCCAGACTAAGTTCAAAGACAGAGATGGCGCTGCTATATGTGATATTTAGGGAAATGTTCCTTAGTATAGGTACTTGAATTAAAAACGCAGACTTTAAGTCCCCTTTACAGGTTGCCTGAGAGGGAGCCCATAGCCTTCCACCAAGGGCCTGGGCATGTAATGAAGACAGCTGGCTGATCCCCAGGCCAACAGGAACCCCGCCTCAAGTTCTTTTTACCTCTGGGGAAGAATTAGTTTTCCTGTGATATGAATCCACATACTCTCACCAGCTAACAGGCTGAAGAAGACCGTCTGTATTTACATATAGCTGAGAATTTCTCTCTCAAGTTCAGAGATAATTTGGGAGGAAGCTAGTGAGGATGATGCCAAAAGCATCGCAGTGCCAGAAAGCTGAAGTCACTGTGATGGTCGCCAAAGCAGACTGTCCTGTCTGAGACCATCAGGCTGGGAGAGCCTCAAGGGTGAGGACAGAAGTGATTCTGCAAGAATTTTAAATGCACCTTTTCACTTTCTAGGTCATCATTTACTAATCACATATCTCAGAATAAAAGCAACCCTAGCAGGGAAGGGATAGTTAGGGAGATTGGGATGGACATGTACACACTGCTGCATTTAAAATGGACAACCAACAAGGACCTATTATATAGCACAGGGAACTCTGCTCAATGTTATGTGGCAGTGTGGATAATGGAGCAGCTGAAGGGAGAATGGATACATATGTATATATATGTATGGCTGAGTTGCTTTGCTATGTACCTGAAGCCATCACAACACTGTTAATCAGTTATATGTCAATACAAAATTAAAAGTTTTCTTTAAAAAGGCAACCATAAATAGAAGGCAATCCAATATTTTTTAACTAGCAGATAAAAAAGGTTACTTGGGTGGCCAATTTGAATACATAACAGAGACTTAGAAGACATAATAATACATATCATTTATATATTTTAAAACAGTGAAATACATAATCATCATACTTATGAAATTTAAATCTGAAAATGTCTAAACTCAGAGTAGACAAAGTTGATAAGGTAATCACTCTAATCTCCATAATTTGAAATTAAAAGAAGATTCTACATCTCACTAACTTTCGAGAAATTGGGCTATTTGAGACCCGAGTTTCTTAAATATTCTTACCCATCTAAAACTTATAAGAATCTCTATTCTCATAAAAAAAAAAATAGTAACTTCAAGAATTCCCAATGTCTATTCTCTATCAGAAAGAGGATAGTTTAGATCTCCTTAATTTCAGTGAAATTCTGGCTTGTTTGACTGCTCTGTGGACTTGGGAAGGGGTAAAGCACCTTAGCATCGAAACTAATGAAGAGGAAAAAAAGGCAATAGCACCCTCTCAGCTTTCAGCAATGGTGGAAACAGATTATATTATGGACAAGGTAAATGTAAGACTTACTAAAATGACTTTTAAATATGGTTATTAAAATAATGTACTATAATGTGTAAGGCTTCGCAAGTACTCAGATTGATATTTAAGAGGATTGTCTCTTTGGGTGGGAAACAAACTTTGCCTTTGATCAGAAGTTTGGTGCATTTTTGGTCAACAAAGGAAAAAGGATCTCTGTGTATTTCTTTATAAACAGTTCATTTATATTTCAATAAACACTTGTTATGTGCCTGATAGCGATTACTGACCTCAGGCTAAAACCCACCTGTCCCCCTCTGGGAGCCCTGTCTCCCTCGGCATCTGGGACACTGTCTCCTCCTTTTTCCCTCCTGTCTCTCAGGTTTCTGCTTCTCAGTTTCCTGCTGGTTTCTTGTCCTCTCAGAACATCTAAATGCTGGCCTTATAGACTCAGTTCACTGTTTCATCTTAAGAACTTCTAAAACTCTTTCTCTCAATGATTTTATCCCATCCCCAGGTTTTTAATACTATCTATAAACGCACAGTCCAGACTGTTCTCACCAGCACAGATTCTTGAGCTTCAGGCCCCATGTGACAACTGTTAAGTTACATCACTTAGATGTTTCATGGGCATCTTAAATCAAATAAGCAGCAAAGTGAATTCTTAAGCGCTACCTCAAACCTATTCTTGTCTCCTGAATCTTGGGAAGCCTCCCTTTCATTGATCCATATTCTCAGCAAGGTATCTGGAAGCCACCCTTGATTAATTGCATCTTACCCCACAAATCCATCAGTTTGTCAATGATGGATATTGTCAATTCTAACTTGAAAAATATGTAATTAAGAGCCAATTGGTACTTCAGAAACCAAGCAGAAGAAAATCCACAGTAGATGCATAAACACAAAAAATATTTGGATTAAAAAAAAAAAAAGGAAGAGCCTTTCCCAAAGGATGGAGGAGTAAAATCTTCCTAAGTGCTGCCCAAGAGACCTATGTTCACAAACAAAGACAAAACAAGGCCACATTCATTGACACAGGGGTGTATTAAATTTAGCAGTAAGCTTCCAAAAGCTTCAATGTGTAATAAAGGAGAAACCAAAAAGCTAAATCAATGACCATTTGGGTTAAATTCTACATTTAGATTTAGGAGACTATCTAGAGATTGGGGAAAGATTGGATTGGATTGAACTGTTGTCACTCAATCATGTCTGATTCTGTGCAACGCCATGGACTGTACAGGCTCCTCTGTACATGAGATTCTCCAGGCAAGAATATCGGAGTGGGTTGCCATTTCCTTCTCCAGGGGATTTTCCTGACCCAGGGGTTGAATCTTCATCTCCTGCATTGGCAGCCTAATTCTTTACCATTGAGCCATGAGGGAAGCCCATGCCAGTCATTAAATTATCATTAAAAAAATAATATATAAACATTATACTCTTCTCAAAGAAACAAAACAATAAATGCAGGTCACAGAGCAGATGGAGCTGCATGAAGGAATTAACAAATACTAATGATGTTGGTATATACCCCTGATTAGTGACTCAACACAAAGCCATACCCCAAACTAGGAAAACACAATGACGTCAGTTCATCTGATTTTATCATCCTTTTCCTTAAGCAGGAAGGGCAAGATGGGTCATTACTCAAGCCAACAATTGGTATTTACACAAAGGCTAAGGTTTAAACAAAAAAGAAAAAAACAAAACTGTGGGTACAGTATGGAATAAAAAAGATGTATTCTCTATAATTCAGAGAAACTGATTTATGAAGTACTTGAAGTCACAGAACAAATGTACCATGAAATAGTACACTGTGGACATTCACACTAGATGAAGAAATCTGGTCTTGAGCCCATTTAAGATTTTAATAAAAGCAGACAAGCAGATGATTCCAAGGTAATGTCTACCCAAGGATTTAGCAGTATGATTTGCCAATTTGACCTAAATAAAATAAAATTGTGAGGAGGACACTACAGCACTCTCAACTGAACACAATGTTCCACAAATTTAAGTTGATTTTGTTAAGATCTGCTTATAATTAGAAAAAAAAAAAAAAATGGGTGGCCATATCAGTGATTGCTCTTGAGTAAAACAAGAAAGTTTCTATCACTTCAAAGAGAGTGGTTATATGGGGCATCAGCAAGCTTAATTTCTATTAACGCTGGCCATCAATTTGCCATGACTCTGAAGCACACAATCTTGCTTTGTCCTATTCTTCAAATATAGAGATGCAAAGGAGCCATTTGTCCACACCATCACTTCTGTGTCACCAAAGGAGGTCACTGCCCTGCTGATCAAGCATTTTTATTAAAGATCTACAAAGCATATTTAAACAACTTGGCAAATAATATTTCAAGCACAGAAAACCTGCTGAAAGCGTGAAACTCAACAAAACAAAAAAAGATTAAATAAAGGCACTCTTACGCTCAGGGCGATGTCTCCAGTCTAACCTAATCTAAAGGGAAATCTTTCACTGATACCTAAAGATCCTTCATCTCTATTGACGGGGTTGTTCCCACCAGTGAAGTAAAATTCATAGTAATAACTTTCCCTCTGTGTGCTGCATGCAAACTTGATGGGGCCACAAATAACTGAGCAGAAACATATACGTGTACAGTCTCCTTAAGTTGACAGAAACTGACTTAACGCCTTTTTTTTTTTTTTTTTTTAAACTGCTATCTCCTCCCTTCATAGGCTAGCCTATAAAGTTTAGGAAGAATTCAGGAAAACTCTTGCTGCTCAAAAATTCACTCAGTGCTTGGGAAAACCCCCACCCTAAATGTCAGGCTAAGGAACACAAGGATGTGAAGAAGCACTTCACTGATAGGAAGCTTGTCAAACAAGAAAAGGCAGGGGAAACAGAGAGGTCAGAACAGCCCTGTCAGGTTCTTAGAGGAAGACCAGTTTGGTTTAAAAAAAAGAAAAGAAAAGAAACTACAACAACTAGATAAAACCAAAAAATGGAAGAAATCAGAAAGAAAAAGACAAATTAGATGACAAAATTAAAAATAAGAAAAAACTTACATTAATCAAAAAGCAACATTAGAACCAACAGCGAATCAGAAAAGAAATTCAGTGAAATGACAAAAGATTAAGAAAACATGCACACATTAAAATGACTAAGATATTCAGTTCACACGTGCTAGCTATTATCAAAGCTATTGATACTAGAATATCAAAACTATTGGTCAAAGAATAGCTATTATCAAAGATAAGAGATAACAGGCATTGGTGAAGATGTGGAGAAAAGGGAACCCTTGCACACTATTGATGGGAATGTAAATTGGAGTAGCCACTGTGGAAAATACTATGGAGGTTCCTTAAAAAATGGAACTACCATATGATCTAGCAATTCCAGTTTAGGGTACATACTGGAAGGAAACACAATCAGTATCTTCAAAAGACATCTGCACTCCCATGATTTACAATAATCAAGATACGGAAACAACATAAGTTATCTGTCACCAGACGGATGTATAAAGAAAACGGGGTATGTATCTACAACAGAATATTCTCCAGCCATAAAAAAAGAAAGAAATTCTGCCATTTGCAACAATGTGGATGAATCTTGAGGGCATTATGCTAAATGAAAAAAGTCAAAGAAACATAAATATTGTATGATCTCAGGAATATATAGAATCTAAAAACAAACAAAAAAACCCAAAGCAAAAAACAAACTCAGAACAACAAAATGGAAGAAATGAAAAGCCACAAGACCGGTGGTTGCCAGAAGTGGGGGGTGGGTGAAATGGGTGAAGGTGATCAAAAAGGGGATGATAGAGGATGAGATGGTTGGATGGCATCACCGACTCAATGGACATGAGTTTGGGTAAACTCTGGAAGTCGGTGATGGACAGGGAGGCCTGGTGTGCTGCATGGGGTCGCAAAGAGTCAGACACGACTGAGCAACTGAACTGAACTGAGCTGATCAAAAAGCACAAACTTCTAGTTATATGATAAATAAATAAGTTCTGGGGATGTAATGTATAAGATGGTGACTATAGTTAGCAATACTGTATTGAATATCTGAAAGTTGCTGAAAGAGTAAATCTTAAAGGCTCTCCTCACAAGAAAAAAAATGTGTAACTATGTGAGGTGATGGATATTAACTAGACTTATTGTGGCAGTCATTAAAAAAAAAGATATATAATCACTGTGTTGTATATCTTAAATACAAGCTTATATGTCAATTATACATTAATAAAACTGGTACTATGGTATTATGTTTGGCCTGTATCAATAGAACCTGAAAAACTATAACTTAAGTGTGGGCAAGGGTGGAGTAAATAAATAGTTTCAACATAGGCATCTCAGTCACATGGACAGATATATAGAGACACATACACACAATACATATAGAAAAAAAGACAAAAGATACAGTAAAATGTTAGCAGAGTTATTCTTGGATAGTGGGTTTAAGGGGCATTTATATTTCCACATAAATTTCTCATATTTTCTACCAACTATCTGCTTTGCTGTCACAATCAGAGTATCACTTTTTATTTTTTAACCATATCAGCCTTGAAGATCACAGTCATGGGAACAGAGGCTGCAAAATTTCTTATGAGATTTTATCATACCTTAAAAATGGCACAGGGTCATATGGATGTTAGTAAGTGATTTAAGGACTTGGTTGGCACACAGGGCCAACATTTCAGGTTTTACTAAACCCCTTACCCCCCAGTTACATATCTTCAGAGCTTATAGTTCACATTCTCAGGGCAGCAGGTTACTATGAAGTTCCTTGCCGATATCAGGGACGCTCTCACGTACATCTCTGGTACCCTGGATGTTGATGAATCTTGTTCTAGCCCAGATGCTCTTCTTTGAATTTATTATTCTGCCTTGTGTATCTTTCACTATCTCCATTTCCCTGCTAGTCTAATGACATTCAAATCCTTGTATCAGCATGCCTGTCTGCAAAACCTGTGCCTGTTAACCCCATCCTATTCAGCGTCACATCTGGTGAATGAGTATAATTGATACGGCAGAAATACAAGGAGAGCAAGTTTTAAAGTGGCAAGACCAATGTGTGGCTCAAAAAGAGACTCCAGCACAAGTTCAAAAAAGGAAGGTCCTCGTAGTTTTCTGAAACAATACAAACTTTATTGAAAAAATGTACACAATGTCTCATAGTTTCTACTTGGAAACCACATTATACTCTGGGTTATGTTTGTTAAGCCAATGATCGAAGGGTAGAGGTGAGGAGAAGGGAAAAGAAAGAAGAAACGCACATCAAGATGTTCACAGGGTGTTTTGAACAGTGAGATTTGGGGTGTTTCATTGCCTAACCTCATATGCCTACCCTAGTACTTTTCTGAGTTTTGCAAGTTTCTACTTGTAGTTGTATTGTTCACACAATCTCTCCAGTTCTCTGGTTATTTTCACCTGTATGGGGCCTCCTTTAGCTGAGTTATATCTTTGAAGAGAGGCCTGGTGAGCAGAACAGAAAATAGTGTAGGGACTAATCCTTCAGAAACGAGGTTCATATGTACAATAGACAGACAGACAGTAATTTATGAAAGTGTTTTCCCAAGTAGATACTAATTTAATAGGTTATGAAAACATAGAAGATTAAGAATATTTCTTGTCTTTAATAATTCTAGAGTAGCAATAGAAAAGTGAGACTTTTTTCCTATTTTTCCTTCAAAAAACACTCATATAAATGAATCTAAGTAGCCAGCTGCAAATTCCCAGTAAAATAATCTTTGAAGACACAAAAGGTTAGATATTTTGACCAATGGGGCAACATTTGATCTTGGGACTCTAAAAGTCTAATAGGTCTCATTTATTTATCTACATCTAGTCTGTGGTTCATCCTCTGTAAGTATCACTCTTAGAGATTATACTTAGCTGTTCGAATCAAAATAAAGTACTGAAGTGATACTGTGGTAGGCAGAATTCTAAAAATGATCTTTTCAAGACACCTGTCTCCCAGTTATTCAAGCAAACACTCCTCTAGGTACTACTATGATGGGATTTTGCAGATGTAAAGCTCCGTATCAGTTGACTTTAATATACAGAGATTATTTGACTTGGCCTGATCCTATCAGATATTGGAGAAGGAAATGGCAACCCACTCCAGTGTTCTTGCCTGGAGAATCCCAGGGGCGGGGGAGCCTGGTGGGCTGCCGTCTATGGGGTCGCACAGAGTTGGACACAACTGAAGTGACTTAGCAGCAGCAGCAGCAGCACAGCAGCAGACCCTATCAGATAAGCCCTTTAAAATGATTTTCTTCAATTGATAGCAGAGTAAGTTACAGATGTGAACCATGAGAATGACTGGATTGCCAATGCAAGCTTGAAGACAGAGGAGGACAGCCTCCGGCCAACAGTCAGGATAAAATGGGGATATTAATTCTCCAACCACAAGGATCTGAATCTGTCCACAACCTATATGAGCTTGAGTAGATTCCTTCTCAATCTACAGATAAGAGACCAGCCCAGTCTGACAATAAACGAAGGCTTATTTTAAACGGAATGGGGAAGTCCTAAAGGGGGAGCTCTCACATACTACCCCTCAGACCCCAGCAGAGGGAGGTAAGAATTTCTCAGCCCAGCAACAGCTCAGCCACCAAGACTCTGGACTCTCCTCTCAACTTCTCTTCCTCTGTAAAGGCAAAAGCCTCTCTCTTCTGTTTTTTGGATTTACCTTTTAAGGTAAATTTGCTTGTGCCAAATTACAACTTTCTGCCATCCCGAAATAAACTCATTTTGCTGGTAAAATAAGTTTCTAATTTTTTTTAATGTCAACAACCAACTGACTCTGGCTGAATAAAACTCTGAACAGAAAAAAAAAAAGGTGAGGGTTCCTACAGAACTAGGAACTTATCTTTTCTATCTTTCTTTGATTTTGCCCTTGAGATACCCTGAGAGCCTGCCTGAGGTCAAACAAGTCAAGCCTACCTAGACTTGTATAGAACTATAAGGTCAATAGATGGATACTGTCTTAAGCCTCTAAATTTTTGGTAATTTGCTGTATAGTAATAGAGAACTAGATCAGGCATTATTTTGTTTCATCTACCAGTTGTATTTACAGAAACTTACTTTATTATAAAAGCACCACCCACTAATTTCCCTACTTTCCTATTCTCCAAAGATTAAAAACTGTTAAATTTATCTTTCCAAAAATTCCTTATGAATATGCATGAATATACAAGTATGTTTATATGTGTATATGTACTCACACACACACACACACATATATAAAATTACACAATGTATTTTTTCACTGAATAGTCTATCTTGAACAGCGTTCATATATCAGAATATAAAAGCCCCCACCTCATTCTTTGTAACAAACATGAAGTCTTGGGTTATATACCTGTATTATTTCCTACTAAACCAGATGCTTAATAAATAAAAGGTTCACTAAATAAATAAAGGGTATACTTAATAAATAAAGGGTATACTAAATAAAGGGTACAATAAAATATAAAGTGGTAACAACTTAATTTTCCATTTGCTAGTTATAAGCAATGCTCAGTGAAGTCGCTCAGTCATATCTGACTCTTTGCGACCCCATGGACTGCAGCCTACCAGGCTCCTCTGTCCATGGGATTTTCCAGGCAAGAGTATTAGAGTGGGTTGCTATTTTCCTTCTCCAGGTGATCTTCCCGATCCAGGGATCGAACCCAGGTCTCCCGCACCATAGGCAGACACTTTACCATCTGAGCCACCAGGGAAGCCATATAAGCAATGCTAGACTTACCCTTTTCTGTTACTGTGTGAGATATCAATAAGATAAATTCCTAGAGATGGATTTGCCAAAGGGTAAATGTAGTTGAAAGTTTAACCAATATCACAAACTAACTAAAAGTGTTGTGCCAATTCACATCAACACCTAAGTGATCTGAGAGGGGCTGTTTCTCCACAACCTTGCTATCATCGAATTCTATCAGTGTTAGGAAAGCTTTGACAGTATGCTAGGTGAACAACACCATCTCATTATTCTGGCTCATATTTCTCTTATAATAGAAATGAATCATCATTTCACACATTTTTGTTGGCCAATTTAATTTTCTTCCTGTGACGTACCTTTTTACATCTTTTGATCATTTTTCTCCTGGTGCATTCACCACTTCCATATCAATTTACACAAGCTCTTCATATATTAAGGCAATCAGATGTCTCTCAGTTATAGGTTTAAAAATATTTTTCACACTTTGTTTTCCTTTGATTTCATTTGTTACACAAAACTTTTCAATTCAGGAGAGACATACTAGTCTTTTCCTTTGAGGCTTCTACATTAAATTTCACACTTAGCATTAGAAACTTGTGATTTTTACCTCTCTGTTTTCTTTTAATGGGACTGTCCTGATCACAGTTCTTTAAGGAATCCCTGTCTGTCAACAAAGACTATTTTGTCTGCAGAGATAAGCTCCAAAACACGATGCCAGTATCTCTTCTTCCTCAGGGCATTACTGACACATCTACACAAATAAATTAATGTTTTCATTTCTACCGATTCATTTGACAGGCATAAATTCGTGTGTCAGTGATGAGTGTCCTGACACATAATCCTTACCTAAGAAAAATAGAAAGTGTATCTGCTGGGTGACTAGGCACTGAGAGGTGGCACTTATTTTTTCCTCGTTTTTCACGGGGACACCCAGGAACCATCCCCTGGTGCCTGTGGACCATACATAGCAGGGAATGCAGCAACAGGAAGAGGTGAGCAGGCATTTCACACTGTCAAGGTGTGAGGTTGGGTCCTTTACTTAACCTTTCCTTCTTTCTTTAAAGAAATAGGAACCAACCAGACTGTGATAAATGCCACTTCTCACAAAAAGTCTAACAGATTTCTCTACAGTTTCTGAGTGAATAACAACCTGTTGGCTCTGTAACATAAAGAAAAAGTCTCTTGGAACCTGAAAAACAGGATTTTCTTTGCCCATTATTCCTCTGATTAAATACAAAACTATGCTTTGAAGGGGAAAGAATTCTCCATAGAGAAAAGAAAAATAATTAAAAGGATCATTAAAGTCTTACCACATATTCTTTAAGCTCAATATCAGAACTGAAGAGAATCATGACAATAAAAGCCTAATCAATGGGCACAACAGTATCATGCAATCAATACAGAACACTATAAAGAGGAGTAGGACTAAATGCTTTAAATCACAGCTGAACTATATAAAAGAAATAAAATTTATCATATACTTAGAACCTGGTATATACTGGTGGCAGTCTGACAGAGGGATGAAAAAGATAAAACAAAGGGATAATTCCAGCCCCTAAGCAAAGTATTTGATCTTGCTTGACCCTCTGGTCAGCTTTCACTAAAATGACAATACAATATCAATCTCCAAAGTATAAAAGTAACAATATAAATAGTTGTGTACTCACCATTCAGCTTTAGAAATATATTAGCAACTGCTTACTCCTCTCCACAATTATACCTCCTCACACATTCTCAGACATAACTGCTACCATGAGCTGGGTCTTTCAAATGACCGTATTTTCCGTTAGACTCTTACTACAAATGTGTATTTGTTGCTATTGCTGTTTAGTCGCTAAGCCACATCCAACTCTTTATGACCACATGGACTGTAGCCCGCCAGGCTCCTCTGTCCATGGGATTTCCCAGGCAAGAATGCTGTAGTGGGTTGCCATCTTCTTTTCCAGGGGATCTTTCTGACCCAGGGATTGAACCCAGGTCTCCTGCACTGGCAGTCAGACTCTTTACCACTGAGCCACCTGGGAAGCTGACAAATGTATATACACAGATACATATTTATGTGTGTGTGTGTGCATGTGTACCCCTAAAGAAAACGTTGCATGTAGCATCATGGTAACCTTATAGGTATGGTTTAAGCACGATTCTTTTGCAACTAGCTTTTATGCCCAACACTATCTTTCAGTGCTAGTTCATTTGTTTACTAAGTACACAATGCTTTGTGGATAACTATGCCTCAATTCATTTATCCATTTTCTAACTGACAGACATTTGGGTTGCATTCCTTTAAACGTTTAGATACAACAAGTAACATTTCTATGAGTAGTCTAGAACATGTCTTCTTGCATATACATGTAGGAGAATCTATAAAGTTTTGTCTAGGAGTAGTATTTCTGGACTTGAGTAGTTTTACTGCATACAGTATCATAATTTTATGAACTTATCTTTTGCTTTTTTAACTTTACCATCTTTTATTTATGAGGAAAATAAAACTTCATTCCAAAGGGGCATCTACCTCCCTCTTTCTCTCTCCTGTTTCATCCCCAAACATGTTTAGATAACTTCCACTCTCAACTGGAGATCCCCACTGAGCAGAAGGACTGCTTTCTAGGAGACAGTCATACCCTAGTTTAAATATAAAATCAACACTATCTGAACACCTATATGTGAGAGTTTCCACAAGAGTATATCAGAGGTAGGGCTTAATCACTTATCCTTTTAACCCAACATCCTCCATAATCTCGAGCACATCTTCCTACAGATCCTCCACAAAATCTCTGAAAGGCACACAAAGTCAAAATTCATTCTCCTTTTTGATTCTCATATCTCTTTTCACCTTTATATTCCCATACAATCAAGCACACACATCCCACACTCTAGCCACACAGTAGGAATTCCCCTATCTCTCATCCCATTTCTACCTACCAAAGTCTTGCGCACCTTTCAACATCATGTGCAAGTGGCTCCTTCAACAGCTCCCAAACCCTCCCGCTTGGCATTAACCCTTTTGTACCACCTTGGACAGAATTTTTTAAAAAATAAAAAGCAGTCTTCATTTTATACCATCCTTCTAATCAGCTCTTGAGGCCAAAAGCCTCATCTTTTGAATCTTCTTTGTGCCGGCAATGGGTCTAGATGTAAAGGTAAGTTATATATATATACCACTGGCAGGTAAGACTTTAAACTCCTGCCCACATATAAGAGGAGACATGTTCTAGACTGCTCAGAGTGTCATTGTTTGTGATAGTTAATGTATATAACAGGTAAGTTCAACTTTAGGGAGAAAAATGCTGAATAGTTCTGACACACTTTGGGACTTGAGACCCCAAAATACGTAACACTGGCACATTGAATATTTTAAGGTGAAGGGATATGAGGAGCAACGCATGGAGGAAGGGCTTTCTGTCTTGCCCATAAGCGGGTCATAAAACCTTCATGTGAGAGGCACACTCTCTATACCTGGAGGAAAGGAGCTTTCTTATCTCTGAAGACAAGGGACATAGAAGAATCTGAACAAACATGTCTTGCTGAGTTTTCCCCAGCTTACTAAGATTAGCCCACCTTTGTCCTAAACATCTTTGCACGACTCCCCACTCTTGATCAAAACTGTAAAAACTAATTTAACTGTTTCTTTGGATTTCCATTTTCTTATGAATGCTCCATAAAATGTATATTAAATAAATGTGCATGCTTTTCTTTTGTAATTTGTCTCTGGTTACCGAGGTTCTCAGTGGAGAAGTTAGGAGGGGAAAGAGAAAGACGTTTTTCTTTCCCTATAGTTCTTAACACTAATCCACTGCATGTGAATTATCATGGCTATATGTCCAAAAGGAAATCCTAACATGGGAGCATGACTTGCATCATCCACAAATTTAGACACGAAAAAAAAAAAAAAAAACTGAAATAAGACCTCGTGAGGAATAAAAAGGAATTCTCACTTTCAGAGCTCACGTGCTCAAAGAGAGGATGGGCTGACTTCTCAAAAAGAACAACTTAGTGATAAAGCAATAGAGAAACCAAGATAACAAGGTGTGGAGACACATCCAAAATTCAAAATGCCCAGCTTTTAAAAACTAGCAAGAAAAAACAAACAAAACTACAAGAATAAGTAAAACAGAACTCAAAGTAATTCATTACCTGCATGAGCAGAAAGAGGTGAGTGGGGCCGAGGCAATGCTGGGGACTGTCCATTGCCTATCAAGCTTTTCCGGTTGCTGGTTCGGCAACTGTCAAAAGGAAAGGAAAAACAGTTTAAAAAACAAGAGAACCTAGCATCCATAATGTTCAAGTATGTTCAGAGTAGACATAGCTTAGACTGAACAATCTATCTGCTCATGTTACTTCTAAAATTTTTGCAATATGCAGTCACTAATATTTGAAAGGTGGTTGTTTCCTGAATAGTAGAAAACATAATATATTCATATCATATAGAACACAATCAATATTCTTCACCACCAGTGAAGTTATAATCAAATGCCTTCTTTCGGCTCTTGACTGCAAATATGTAACATGCCATACACACAAGTGATAAGGATTCAAATCAGCAAACCACAGGTAGCAGCTTTGTTGACATGAAATTTCTAATACAAAATTACATGCAATGAAGCGCAATGACATTAATCTTACAATGATGCACTAATTAAAAATCTAATTATTTAGACAAATTTCATACTTGTGCCTTTTGTCAATAAAACAGCTGATACCTAAGATACATGTACAATATTTCACTACTCATTCATTTTTCATCTTCATACCATACTCAAATTCCTTATTAAAATAAATATTTTGGGAATCATAAAAACAGATTTCAGTTTGTATTAAAATAACAATGAAGGCCTTTTCTCAGAGGCACATTACCTACTGTTTTTTATCCTGGTACCCAGTGAGTAGAAATAAATTGCTACATATATGCACAGGGCAACAACTACAGGTCCACTATTTTTTTCCTGTTTCTGATACTAGAAAGTTATAAAATGGTTAATTTGACTCCAAAGTAACGTTCCCAAGCCTTAGAGCATAACACAATAGTTGATGATGAAGTGGATATTATCTTACTTTCCTTTGCTTTTCTGCAGCACAGACTGCTACATCATAGCCATGGTTAGAAAAGGATAATAAAAACCAGCAGGTTACCTCATTGAATTCACTTATAAGGTTCACTGTAATTCCATCCTCCTACACTAGAGCTGCCCTTAACCACCATTACAGATTTATTGTAATTTCTTCTTAATTCAGAATATATCTCTGTTACAGTACTCTTTAAACAGGAATTTTCACCTACTTCTAAATAACATATGGCGGACATATTTGAGAGTTTGTATAAAATATATGAAAGAAACATTTCTCAATACTTCTGAATAACACATTTCAAAACCAAACCAAATTTCTTTCCACAATATTGACTTGGGGAACCAATCCTCTCTTTTAGATGTTTGCTACCTATTATCATTCGTCAACATTCTCATATTTATAATTTCTTAAGGTCAGGCTACATCATTTTACTTTCCTTACTGGAGCAATCAACAGCCCTCAGCATTATCTATGTGTTTAATTAAGATCATGTTTACTCAGCCTTAAAGAAGTTGTTGCATAAGAATAGACCCTTGATACTTAATTATGAAGGTGGAATGTGGTATTATCAACTCATCTATCAAGAATCATTATCTGACCTATTAACAAATTCATAATCAAGTCAGATCATGTGCTTGTTTTTTAAAGAAATATTTTTTACACTGTATTTTATGTCAATTCAAATTAACATCTTTCATTTTAAAATAGGGATATTAAATATATCAACTTGCTAAAGCTAATAAGAAATTATAAATGAAAGATCTATATCCTGGAACTCTCACCAAAGTTATTTGCTAATTTGAGCAAACTGGGAAAAACACAGGCTAACTTACATAAAAATGGATATGTGTTATTTTTTACATTTAGTATTTTATCTAAATCATTTATGTAAATTTTTTATTGACATTCAATTATTAATTTATACACATATAAATTAAATGAAGAAATATCTATCAATTGATATCTACTGATATCAATATATCAATAGAAACAGTAATCTAATGAATATTTACATAGGGATATTAGTGAAGTATGCTGACTTAAAATTTAGAAAATGATATTTCTTAAAAACATTTAAATTAAATTTTCCTAAGACACAGAATATAACTAGTCCAGTACCACAGCAAGAAAGTAGCCAACAATTTGTATCTAAAACAAAGAAAAACACAAACAAAAATTCTCACAATTGTATGATTTACTGAAAGTCTACCAGAATAAATGGATATTGAAAAAGTACTGATTTCAAAAATGTGATTTAAAAAAAAAAGTCTCAAAAAGAAATGTCTGACTAAAATGATGCCATCTACTTGTTTCTCCTCAAACCAGTCAATACTAAGCGAAATCAACCCTGAATATTTATTGGAAGGGCTGATGTTGAAGCTGAAGCTCCAGTACTTTGGTCACCTGATGCAAAGAGCCGACTCATTGGAAAAGACCCTGATGCTGGGAAAGACTGAAGGCAAATGAGAAGGGGGCGGCAGAGGATGAGATGGTTAGATAGCGTCACTGACTCAATGGATATGAATTTGAGCAAACTCTCGGAGACACTGGAGGGCAGAGGAGCCTGGCTGGTGTGCTATACTCCTTGGGGTTGCAAAGAGTCAGACACAATTTAACAAGTGAACCATCCACTTGTGTGGTCAATATAAAATATAAAAATAAGAACTAAGTTTATATTACATTCATCCCATGTTTGCCCACTGTCTAAAAAGATTTGTAATCTTTACAAATCTATGATTGTGAATGTAATTAAGGATGAAGAAAAATAGGATTCTTTACCTAATAACACAAGAGCAAGTTAGAGGAAGTTGAAAACAAGCTGCCTCAGAATTTGAACAGTTCACCATGAAGACACTGGTATTGTGTTACACAAATCCTTAAATAGTTGAGGCATGTCTTATTGACAGATGTGATGAACAATCAAAACTGAGGTTGTCTTCTCTATCCTCTGTATTGATCTTTAGCATGAAGCTAGAGAGAGAAGTAAAATTTTTGAATCTCTCAAAATCAAACATGAAGCTTTTAAACATGAAAAGTTCCTCAGCAATGGAAAACTAGACTTTACAAAACATAGCTCAAGGCAGGAATTTAGATATGTACACAAATCTCTACACTCACAAAATAGGGTCTTGGCCTCTCAAATGAACTTATTTGTTGCTAATATTTTTAAGGGTAATGAGGCATATTTTACACTATATTTAACCTTAAAGCCCCTAGATCTTGTATATGTATGTATATATGGATATATGTATGTATATATGTGTATATATATACACACATATATATGAAAGTATTAGTCGCTCAGTCATGTCTGACTCTTTAAGATCCCATGGACTGTAGCCCACCAGGTTTCTCTGCCCATGGAATTTTCCAGGCAAGGACACTGGAGTGAGTTGCCATTCCCTTCTCCAGAAGATCTTCCTGACCCAGGAATCTAACCCAGGTCTCCTGCACTCCAGGCAGATTACATTCTAAGCCACTAGGGAAACCCATGTATCTCAAGTATATGTATATATTAAGTGTATGTGAGTGGGGTGGTGGTTTAGTCACGTCCGACTCTTGCGACCCCACAGACTATAGCCTGCCAGGCTCCTCTGTCCATGGGATTCTCCAGGCAAGAATACTGGAGTGGGTTGCCATTTCCTTCTCCATATATTAAGTATATGTGCGTGTATATATATACTTTAAAAATACTGAACCCTATTGAGATATTCTGTACCTAACTTTTCAAAGTTGGAGAGGAGGGTGGTCATCCAATCTCATTGCCACCTACTTCTGGTATCTCTGAGAGTCACTTATTATTCTAAGTACCTGATTCCCAATAAATGAATTAAAATCTGCCTTTAACCCCAAAACAAGAGCACTCCTAGTAGACAGGACCTGAATATTTACCACCTAGACTGCCACAGCACCTGGCACTCCCTGCATTAATAATGACACTGGTGCAAAACGCTGAACTGACCTCTGTTGTCATTATTTATTTATCCAGGCATCACACTCTTTTCCTGATGAAAGGGAGGAGCTCATGGCTAGCAAGTGTGAGGCAGGCTCCCCTGTACCTGGTGACCACATCATTCTCATTTAACCCTTAAAGTGATGAAGCAGTGGAGACATCACCACTTGAGCAAAATCAAGGTCCCTTTTCTCTCACCAGCACAACTAAGTTGAACCACGCTTGCTTTTTCTCAAGTCCTGTCAAAGGGGAAAAACAGGTGCCATCCTACCAGGTAAAATACAAACATCATTCCTACTGTAGCAGGAATATCTTAGCTGAAAATTTACCCTCTTCTAACTGTTTGAACTTGTAAAGAGTTATCTCCAGTTCAGCCTTAGGAATCTTAAAGGTATTTGATTGCAAAAGTGAAACTAAAGAACCATTATGGGTAATGATAACCCTATATGCAAAACAGAAAAAGAGACACAGATGTACAGACTTTTGGACTCTGTGGGAGAAGGCGAGGGTGGGATGTTTCGAGAGAACAGCATTCAAACATGTATATTATCTATAGTGAAACAGATCACCAGCCCAGGTTGGATGCATGAGACAAGTGCTTGAGCCTGATGCACTGGGAAGACTCAGAGGGATCGGGTAGAGAGGGAGGTGGGAGGGGGGATTGGGATGGGGAATACATGTAAATCCATGGCTTATTCATGTCAATGTATGACAAAACCCACTACAATACTGTAAAGTAATTAGCCTCCAACTAATAAAAATAAATGAAAAAAAGAAAAGAAAAAAAGAACCATTATGAATTCAAGTTCTAGCTATCCATTCCCAAAATACAATCTCTTTATTTCATTTTTTAAGAAGAAATGGAAATCATCCACCCTGACAGTACTTGGTTCTTAGAGCCAAAGCCAAGAATAGCCACTGCCCACAAAGTACCTGCCTCTCCTCAGGACACCCAGCTGAAAAAACCGCATGGGGCACTGCCTATGGACAGCACGCTCAGTTTTTCCTCTCATCTGGCAAGGTGACACAATGGCACAGATTCTTGCAAAATCTGAATTTAGCCCAAGAAGACAACTGGAGACAACAGCAAAGGTAAACAGTGGACTAGAACAGGGGCTGACGGTGCCAAGTGAGCCTTCCTTATTACCTCATTCCTCTGGTTCCTCCCTGCAAAGACCCACCTGCTGAGAGACAACACACACACGCCCAAGGGACGATCACTGTTGACCATGAACCTGGGATCTGAGAAGAACGGAAGGTGGAAAGGCGGTGACAGTCCTTCCAAGTGAGTAGGCCTGTCGAGCCCCTGCGGGCTGCGAGGCAAGGCACCTCTGCGAGAAGACGGCCACAGCCGGACGGGCACCCTGGAGCGTGACGGGAGGCCACCGCCGGGAAGTGTTTCCTTGTCAGCGTGGTGTTTTGGCTCAGGCTGGTGACCGGAGGATCACACAGGCTGCCGCCACCTGCCCCCTGAGCTCACCAGGGCAGTTTCACAAGGAGCTCCTCAACCTTCCCGCGCCTGCCAACAGCGCCTTCGTTCGTCAGGAACAGAGAGAGAGAAACCATGCGTTCTACCGTGTACGTCAGGCCTCAGTCAGAGTGAGGGACAAAGGGCCACGAGGGAAGGGAACGCGCTGTAGGGACTTTCGGTCCCGAGGACCCACATTCTGTCTCTGCCCAGACTGTCCTTCTGCTCAGAGCTCCCCGTGAAGGGTCTGGAGGGACCTGTACACGTCTCACACCTGGATCTGTCGCATCTCTCCTGGCAGAGGAACCAGTTAATTATCCTCTGACAGGGCTATAAAAGCTGAGGCCCAGCAGGCGGTGGCCTTCTGCAACAGCTCTGAGTGGCTGAAATGATGCTTAATTTTAAATTACAATCATCCGGGGACATGAATACTGATCGGGTCTACCGGCGGCGAGACAAGCCGAGAAAGCGAAGCCCCCACAGGCAGTCATTTCTAACGGTCGCCGCTGACGGGAAAGGTCAACACTCAGTAAGACAGAGGACTGACCACGGCTGCGGGGCAGGGGACCGCCTGGGAAGAGCCCCGGGAATTCCGAACAGCTAGGCTATCATTTATTAATTCATCTTGATGAAAAATTTGATAAATTTGCACAGGAGGCCAATTACAGACCAAAGCTGTACTGAATGTGAACATCTGTTAACTATACTCTGATACCTTAATAGAATCGGACACTGAATATTCCTTAAACAAAGAGGAAGGCAGAAGTAGAGGAAACTGGGTATGACCAGAAGGCAGAAATTATCCACTTAATGTGGTATATTACGAGAACACATTATAAAACAGGCAAGCTTCTGTTTCCTTATCTTTACAATGAAGGGGCTGCACCAGATCAGGGGAGTCATTACCTGTTTTTGTTTGGTTTATGAAATCTGAAAAATATCGAAAATACAAAAAAAAAAATAACCAAACACTTCCTACCACCTAGAATAACAATGCTATCATTTTGTGATATTTATCCTAGTATTTAGTAAATATTACACATATATACTAAAGATACAGAAGGAAATGTACATTTTGCCATCCAAAACATCCACATGAATTTTTCGCTCCCCAACCAGGCAGTTCTAAAAGAACTGTGGCTGGTAGCTTTCCCATCCATTCTTGGTACTTTCATATACATATACAAATACCTAACAACATTTGTGTATGCATCTGTATTTTCACTACTGGTGCCATGTATCAGGAAAAACTGACAAAGACTTGGAATTGTGCAAAAGAGATGAATGGCTTTCCTTTCAGTAGCTGGGAAGGCTTAGTGCAATGAACCCCCAAGAGATTATCTGGTTCTATCAGGTGGACACCTTTCACTGTCTTTCTCGTGACTAGGCTACCTTAAAACTCTGTAGGGGTTGGAGTTCAGTCGGAGAAAATCAGCAGTAACACAAGTGATTCTTGTCCACATTACTAGACCATAAAATGTCTAGTAAATTCATTTACTACACATAAATGAACTTTGTCTAGTACAAATACAGTTAATAACCACCCATAAAAAGTGACCTCAAACATTTAATATCATTGTCTTACAGGATATTGACTAGTTTTGTATCTGTTGTCAAATTTTATTTCATTATTTTTATTAAAATATATATATAATGTCATATATATTTTAACATATTTATTCACATATATATATATATATGGTTTTCAAAATCTCTTATTGTTGTCCTTATTAATAAGCAAATTAAATCTTTGACACATTTACTTTATATTTGTATGACCGTCATGTTTTTGACTTTTTGGATAAACTGTACTTTAGCACAAACTATATCTTAAAGATATTCTATAACTTAATTTTTTCACTCAACATTATATTTTTGAGATTTACCCATGGCAACATAAAGACTGGTTTAATTCATGCTTTTTTCAGATTATTCATTTGAAGCAGATTTTAGGATTCTTAAGTTCACTAAAATTATATATATCATGGACATTTCTTTTTTTCTTTGTGCAACCTTAAGTATCTAGGCCTCTATGTATTGGCAAATCTGATTGCAAAAAAGTCTTGAAAAGTATCTTTGAGACTAAATTTGAAAGAAAAATTTTACATGCAACAGAAAGTAAATCTTCCTACAATTTTCTCTGGACACTTCTCCCTCATATCCTTAATTCCTTCAGATGCTGCCACGCCCTTCTCTCCATGTCTGCCTTCATACTATTGCCTTCACCGGAAATAACTTTTTGTCTCTCGTATGTAAATCAATCTGCCCTTCCCCTGGGCTACTTCAAGTCTACAGCTCTACCCCTTTTCCTGGACAGCACAACAAGGCCATAGCTGGTAGCCAGCTGGATAAGCTCTAGTCCCCCCGAGAAGGCAACAGGGAGCAAAGCATTAATATTCCTGACTCTGTGATAGACTCTGTTATTTAGGTAAAGTTAAGTGAAAGTCACTCAGACATGTCTGACTCTTTGTGACCCCATGGACTGTAGCCGGCCAGGGTCCTCTGTCCATGGAATTCTCCAGGAAAGAATACTGGAGTGGGTAGCCATTCCCTTCTCCAGGGGATCTTCCCAATCCAGGGACTGAACCTGGGTTTCCTGCATTGCAGGTGGAATCTTTACAATCTGAGCCACCAAGGAAGCCCCAGAATACTGGAGTGGGTAGCCTATCCCTCCTCCAGGGGATCTTCCCAATCCAGGGATCGAACCAAGGTCTCCTGCATTGCAGGCAGATTGTTTCACAGCTAAGGTACCAGGGAAGCCCGAGGTAAAGTTAAGACACTGTTAAAATCTTCCCTATGCCCTGTGAAATTAAGGCTCCAACCAAGCTTCCATGAAGTCATCCAACAAATTACTTTCTGAGTCCCTAATACATGCTAGATACTATTCTTAACTATTTTGGGCTCCAAAATCACTGCAGATAGTGACTGCAACCACAAAATTAAAAGACGCTTGCTCCTTGAAAGAAAAGCTACGACAAACCTAGGCAGCATATTAAAAAACAGAGATACTTTTCCAACAAAGGTCTATCTAGTCAAAGCTATGGTTTTTATCCAGTAGTCATGTGTGGATGTGAGAGCTGGACCGTAAAGAAGGCTGAGTGGCAAAGAATTGATGCTTTTGAACTGTGGTGTTGGAGAAGACTCTTGAGAGTCTCTTGGACAGTGAGGATATCCAACCAGTCCATCCTAAAGGAAACCAGTCCTGAATATTCACTGGAAGCATTGATGCTCAAGCTAAAGCTCCAATACTCTGGCCACCTGATACAAAGGGCCAATTCACTGGAAAAGACCCTGATGCTGGGAAAGATTGAGGCCAGGAAAAGAAACGGGTGACTAGAGGATGATATGGTTGGATGGCATCACCGACTCAAGGAACATGAGTTTTAGGCAAATTCTGGGAGACAGTGAAGCACAGGGAAGCCTGGCGTGCTGCAGTTCATGGGGTCACAAAGAGTCGACAAGACTTAGCGACTGAGCAACATCTATTCTAAACAAACAAATATCACTCTGTTCTCTAGAGAGGAAGAAGATAATAAGCACCATAAATTAGCAACCTAGGATTGGAGACAGTGATGACATTTGTAGTATGAGAGATGGCGACAGAGAAAAATGACGCAGACAGTAGGGCATGGAGAGTGGAGATGGGAAATCACAGTGTTAAACAGGTGGTTAGGAAAAGCTGCACTGGGAAGGTGGTATTTGAGGAAGACCAGAAGGATGAGGGAGTGAGCCTTCGGTGAGAGCAAAGGCCCTGAGGCAGCAGGGCTCCAGGACCAGCTAGCAGGCCAGACTGGAGAAGCAGAGCTGGTCAGAGACGAGCAGCAAAAAGGTCAATGGACCGAGGATGGGGCCCACTGTGGCAGCTCGCAGGCCACAGGACTGAGATGGGTTTTACTCTGGGCGAAAAGGGAAGCTGTTGGAAGGTTTTGAACATCACTTGACCTTTGTTTTCAGAGAATCAATCAAACCAGAGGAGGAGGGAGGGAAACCAGGGAGAAAGCAGGTGGGCAGGGGTAGTAGTACATTCTCATCTCCGTGACTCAACTCTAACATACAGCATTTCATTTTAAAAAGCCATGCCAAAAATCACCTCCAAGATTCAATGCAAGTATGAGAGAGGGCCATGCTCTTTCATACAGCCTCCGAAAGGCTGGAGAAAGAACAGGTAGCCAGTACTGTGTTGATGGCAGAGCAGACAGTGTCAGGCCTCTGCATACTGGCATCAGTGCAATAACCTAGCTTATCATTTTCTGGGGTATATTATTATGAACACTTAGTACTGATGTTACCAGCTTGATACTTGAACTTAACTTTTCCATTAGTAGAAAAAGTCCTCTTTAAAGACATTAATTATCAGGGAAAGGAATGACTGCTCATACAGTTTTCAGGTAGGAGCAAAAAATTGGGGCTAATTACATACCCAGAGGAAGGTATAGGTCTTGATGCTTTCAAACATTCTTAGGAAAATCAAGAGAAATATGTATGCGTGTGTGTGTGTATTACTATACACAGTACTTCTTAGAAATATATCTAATCCATTAAGATAAGCCCTTGGTGAGATCTAGCCCAACTTTCTGTCTTTGTAGGGGAAGAGAGATGGCTGAATATACAGATATTGGCAAGATGCTATTCAATGCAACAAACATTTATGGAATGTCTATTGCTATGTACCAAGTACTATGGGAAGTAAGAAAATGAAGAAAACACTCTCAAAGTGTTTCAAGTGTAAAAGAAGAGCTAAGACTGATTCACAGATAACTGTATCCTTAGGCAGAATCTGGCAGAGATGTACAAACAAAAATATGCTGCTATCTAAAGTGTGAGAAAACCTCAATCAGCTCAGGATTTTAGAGTGTACACTCAACAGGGCAAACTGTCCCTCCATTTCATAGGTCTTCCCTAAACAACCCCTTAAACTCAGTGATCTGCCTGATGCAAACTTTTTAAACCAATTTGGTCCTAATTATTCCATTTTGCGACTACTGCAAAGCAAGACCCATGAACCCAGCTAACCCTGTGTGGCCGACATGGTGAGCTCTGATGTCCTATGTGAGCAGGTGACAGATGGGTGGGGCTGACATGCACCATGTTGCACCACTGACCCTGGCAAGCAGAGCATCCACTCTGTGGTCACTCATTCATTCAGTAAACATAACAGGGATTCCACCTGGAGCTTATAGTCTAGGAGATGGGGGACAAGCTCCTTGAGGTCAAAGATTGAATTTTATACATAGTAAATCTCTTTGGATACCCAGAAAAACATAGAAAATGAAAATGATTTGAATACAGATTCAGTAAATATTTTTGAATAACTAAATATAGTTCCTGCCTTTAAGAAGTTTCTAATTTAACTTGGAGGACACACATAGTCTAATCTATAAGACTAAACTGACCCAAGATGATATTACAGTTAATTCTACTAGTTTGATCACGGCCATGTATAACCGAGAAAACACAAAGAACTGACAGGTTTATATGATGTGAAACATCTTACTGAGAAAATCTACACACATGTCACTCTGAATAAAACAAAATGGGATAATCGGTGGAGTTAAGAGAGGGGCATAATACGATGGTCAAAGTCAAGCAGGAGCTGGTAATAATGTGGGATTTATGGTAGTAATGTTAAGTCCAACTGCTAAAAATGTTAGAAGTAAAAAATAATTAAAGTGAGAAGGCTCTCAATACCTGTTAATTTTTGCAGTGCAATTTATCTGCAGCATGTGTTATAGGACATACGTAGACTCAGGTCCCCCAGGAATCCTCAGACAACAGGGCAGGTCATCTATTTGAACAATGACACTTAAAGGCTGGAACAGTCAATGGAGAGATGAATTCTGGACTTTTGAGTAGTCACATAGAGTGTAATAGCTTAAACCTCATGAAAGACACATACTAAAGACTGTACTTGAGATGAGGGTGTGGAGAAAATGCTGCACAGGTTAAGGTCGAGAGTTGAACAGCGTGTGCTGTATCTTGGTAGACTGCTCCAAAGGTTGATCTGGTCAAATATTGTCTGGAGTCATTCAAAATTATGGTCTAATCTGTGCTTCTATCACCTGGCTGGGCTGACCTCTGACTGGGCTATCAAAGAAGCAATGAGAGTCAGCGAGGGGAGGGACAGAGGTGGTGGCCCCAATTTTATAACTGGGTAAAGGGTCATAAAAACAAACAGCTATGAGACTGACACATAAGCCTTTGGCTGTTCTCAGGACAGCTTTGGTCACGGACCAAAGATAAGTCTACAGACATGTTTGAGAGTTAAGGAAAAATAAACAAAATACAAACTAATGTTCTTTTAAACTTCTTGTGTTGTGGGGGTGGGGGATGTACATGACACATTTTTTTTAAAGTTTCCATGTTTCATATTCAGTACGCATAAAAGTCATAACTTGATACACTCTATTTACTAAGCAGCAGAAAGCCAAGTAGAAAGATTACTTTTAATGACTTTAATAGTATTGCATTTTTCTCAGTTGGCCAGTGTTATGCAAAGATATTAAAACAAACAAACGAAAAAAAAAAACAACCCACACTAAAAAAGTGGTGGCAACACCAAACCAGAGAAAATACAACAGCTTAAATCTAATGTTCCATTCTCCTTTCTGGAAATACTATAATAAAATTTTACTATTAACTTCTTTCCTCTGTACCTAGTACCTCCTGCTTTATGGCTTTAAAGAAATGGTCACCAGTTCTATAAATCTGGATTGAAAGATTTTCTTATATTCAAATCTTATTTGAACATACATGTAGCAGTCGAACTGATACAATATTATTTTACCCACTCCAGGTTCTCCATATATAAATTGAATCTGTTTAACTCACTACATCTAGAAACACTGAATTTGGTGGATATGCTTCACTGTGAAAGTGTTGGTCACTCAGTAGCATCCAACTCTTTTCCTATCCCATGGACTGCAGGGCCTGCCAGGCTTCTCTGTCCATGGAATCCTCCAGGCAAGCATACTGGAGTGGGTAGCTATCCCCTCCCCAGATCTTCCTGACCCAGGGATCAAACCCAGGTCTCCTGCATTGCCAGCAGATTCTTTACCATCTGAGCCATCAGGGAAGCCCATGCTTCACTCTCGTGGGGTAATTTAGCCACAAAGCTAAACGTGACCCATACAATCAGTTCCCTCTTTTTGGCTCAGAGGATTCTGAGGCCACTCCAATCTGACTCACACAAAGGGAGGAGGAGTTGACTTCTGTAACCACTGGATTTCCTTTTATGACACTTGACAGAAATTTATGTCAAGCCCAGAATGAACAGCATGACTGTATAACGCCTTTCCAACTGGAAAGCATTTTGCATTTACAGCAATTTGGCACAATGCGTTGCTCACAAGTGAACCGTCTCCGATTCCTGCGCCTCCACAGTCAGAACACAGACAGACACACATGGAAAGCCCTCATCTGAGCTCCACTTGTGCTTTTCTGCGGGGAAACGTCAGGTGGCAAAGAGCCAGCCTCTTTCTGTTCAGTGTGTTTTGTTGCTGGCTGTGCCCAACTCAGAATCTTGCAAAATGACATTCTGCTAATGACAGGAATGTCAAAGCTGTGATAATGGGCACAAGTGGAAGAAAATGTTTCCTAAATGGAAAAACAACAGGAAAACTGCCAAATGGATATTAAAATAAGTCGCGTGTTCCTTCCATCCTTAAGTGTTGAGTGCCCTACTATTCATGGCCAACGTGAAAGGAAGAGCAGGTCTCTAAGGAGGAAAGAATAGCCCAACTTGATGAAAAGCACAGAAAAAAACCAAGAGGTCAAGGGAATGTTTTCCCTTAATTAACTTGACAGATGTCTTTTCCTCAGTTGCATCCACTGATGTTTTCTTAGTCTCTCATCTTGCAAAGATGAAATTGGCCACAAGGAACCAATTCTGTATCTAAAGACAGGAGGGCTGGGGCGATACCAGAAGATGCTGGTCTTTAAATTGCTCAGTACTCAGTTTGGGTAATGAATGAAGTCTCCTTGCTCTTGCCATTTGTGGGCTGAGCCACAGAATTTTACCTCTGGAAGATGATGTAATGACTTCCAAGGCAGCACCACCAATTTGTGGCAAATAAGGCTTAGGAAAGGAGGTCAGGTGGGCTCCCACAACCAGGGCACATTCAAAGTTAGAGATATCTACATTAGACACAGAAATACACTTAACTACGTCTTATGTATTACACATTCCACAAAGGAAAAGGTAGTTTGGTTTAAGATTTCACTGACTGTCTATTTCTTAGGAGAGTACGGTTATAAAATACAAGGACTTGCCATTGATTGGTAGAGCTGGTTTTAAATTGAGGTCATTTACTGATCTGTAGATTAGGGGTAAAAATTTGAACTACCTCTGAGGGTTAAGTAGAAACGAAATGAGACAACGCATGTGAAGAAAGTATCACACTGTTTGGCAAAATGAGTACTTCATAAATATTAGCTGTCAAAAGAAAGCATTTTGTGACATTTAAAATGGATAACCAACAAGGTCCTACTGTATAACACAGGGAACTCTGCTCAATGCTTGCTATGTGACAGCCTGAATGCCAGGGGAGTTTGGGAGGGAATGGTTACAAGTACAGCTATGGCTGAGGCCCATCGCTGCCCACCTGCAACTATCACAACATTGGTGCTTGGCTACACTCCAATGTAAAATACAAATTTTTAAAAGAAAAAAGAAAACATTTTGGTCTTTCTTTCTTCAATACAGCCTCTCATGCATACATGCTTTCCTATATAGAATGTTACACTAAGGCTTTTCCCCCAAGGATTGGGGAACAAGACGCACAAGATTGCCCACAGAATTAACTTCTAAAATCAATACAATGAATTATGCAAGAGCTAAAGAGGCTGGTTCCAAGGCAGCAGACTTGACAATAAATGTAAATATTAACACAGTTATAGAAAGAATGTAACAATAAGAAGGGTGATTGATTAGCTTTAGAAATATAGAAAAACAAAAACTGCAGAACCACAAGTCAACTGTGCCTCAAGGGGCTTCAAATCGGCACCCTTCAGGTGAAGGGCATGCAAGGGACTGAACCCAACACATACTTCATTTCAGATCAACTCTCAAAATCACCCACATCCATCCACCTCTGCCCGACGCCATGGGTCTTGTGAGCCAGCTAACGTGCCTTGCTCGGCTACCATATCCCCCAAGCCACCTTCTGACTACTTCAGGGAGAGGTCTGCCCAAAAGTGAATAACAAGAACAATAATGACAACTGCTAACTTAGACTAAATGTCTTTTAATACACCCCAAGCAACAGCTTAATCTGCATGAGAATCCTGAGGTAAGACACATTTCTCCACATCTTACAGACTTGAAAGCTGAAGAACTGAGAAGTTTAGAAACTTGCCAAAGATCACACAGCTAGTAAGTGGTAGGACAGGTATCCAAACCCAGGCAGTATGCCTTCACAGCCTGTGCTTTTAGCCATTTTGTAGAAATGTCTATAAAGCAAAGAATAAGAACTTTGAAGAGCCTAAACTCCATATCAGTTATCTGTCCTCCCTGTAAATGAATGTCTCAGCATTTCTGGTCCTATACATAAATCAGTGGGCTTACTAACCATAGACCCATGCCTACCACAGACCCAGTAACCATGGGGCTACTCTTGGGATACCAACAAACCGGGTTTTTGAGCCTGTAGCCTGGCAGTCAGATAGACGAGGTAGATCAAGTTAATAAGCTTCATACTCAGGTTGTGAAGTTTTTCTAGGAGCAGAAAGCCTGACCCAGGTGGACAGACACCCCAGTGTCACCAAGCGGGGCATGCATGTTATCCTGTGATATATTTGTACACAGGGGCTTCCCAGGTGGCTCAGTGGTAAAGGACCTGCCTGCAATTCAGGAGACACAGGTTTGATTCTTGCGTCAGGAAGATCCTCTGGAGAAGGAAATGGCAACCCACTCCAGTATTCTTGCCTGGAAAACCCCATGGACAGAGGAGCCTGGCAGCCTACAGCCCATGGGGTCACAAAGAATTGGACATGACTGAGCACACACGCACACACATATTTGTATACACAGTTATCAGGCTTACAGAAGACAGATAAGTAAGATGTCGCGATTTGGGCATTCCTTCCTCCGCAGTGTATTCTTGAGGGTCCAAATGCAGATGAACGAACCGGCACATAGATTATCCATTTCAAGCGGGCACTTCCTCCTTATCCCTTCTCAAACCAGCTGGTTTAGCCAGACACAGCTAGGGAAGAGACTTGTGTTTAAGCATGTGTGATTCATACTCTTTTGTTAAATTGTTTCTTAGTTAAGATTTTAAAATTAAATCCAAGTTTCTGGATCATATCCTTGTTAACATGGCTTGGCTTTTTACCTTTTTTTCTATGTCTAGATATCTGACTCTTTAAGGATTTTACGCTTTACCAGGGAAGCCCCTTTAAGGATTAGAGAATACAGAAATCAAGACTTTGTGGTGTGAAGCCTCTTTGTATGTACTGGTTTTAGAGGAAAGGAGGATATTATAATATACATTAGGAAGTGAATTTAGCCAACAGAAGATCTAAAACTATATATATTGACCATATTGAGATAAGCTTTTTTAAAAAAGAAGGATTTATAAATGATGTATCTCAAAATACAACAAACTCAACATTATAAAATGTACATATTTATGACTTCTATAAACCTGTGATTCCCCAATCTTAGATTCTTTTTTTTTTTTCAATCTTAGATTCTTATATTGCACTATTCTTTCAGGATGTCTATCCTTTGGTCCAGCATCATCCCTTATTTTTTAAAATTAAAATATAGTTGATTTATAATATTGTGTTAACTTCAGGTGTACAACAAAGTGATTCAATCCCATAACATCTTGTGGAAAAACCCAAATGAACTCTTTGGCCAACTTTATACATATATATTTTTTCAGATTCTTTGTCCTAATAGGTTATTACAAGATATTTACTATCGGTACCTGTGCTATACAGTAGGTCCTTGCTGTGTATCCATTTTATAGATAGCAGTGTGTATCTGTTAGTCCCTAATTCCTAATTGCATCTTCCTCCATGCTTGCTTCCCAAAGACCTCCCAGGCTCTGAGAGAGCATGTATGAGAATGTGACTGTGGAAAGAGGTTTCACTGAATTGTGTGAATTACATTAAAACTATGGCAGGAGTTCAGACAAGGCAGAGTGCCAGGAAAGCGTCATTTCCTAAGGAAAAGTTTACTGCTGGCTTCATCTACCTTCAAATCACCATCCTGCCTCTTATGGGCATGGCCACCTATTTCTCACAGGGCCAGCCTTGTGTTCAAAGAGGTGACCTCATCGTCCCAGCCTGGAATTTGGTCCTTATTAGTAAGTACCCTGAGCTCCAGAACAACACAGGCACTCCGCCTCTTCACCACATTCACCAGCCATCCCACTTCAACTCATTCTGCATTCCCTGCATGCAGTGACTCAGAGAATCTCTCTTCATTGTGTTCCTGGACTCCTGTTTATTAAAGTTATGGAATCCCTGACCTTCACAGGAAAACATTTCAAAGTAGAAATTCAAAGTAGAGAGAAAAAAAAAACAAAGTAGAGAGAGATGGCACCCAACTATGTAACATTTCTGTATTGAAAAGGATCCAGTGTAACCTGCCCATCTGAAATTAAATTGCATATCATGAGTAGAATTAAGACACTTCAACTTACTGAAAACAAATCATTGACACTAAGAAAGAAATGAATGTGAACTCTCCCCCTGGTTACTTTTGCTTATCTTTTTTCTAAACAGACCTTCAATCCTATTGAAAGGGCAACATACATATGAAAACAACAAGCTAAACCATCCCCAAAATAAAATCTGTCTATAGCTAGCTACCAAGTGAGTCACTCCTTTGGCTTTGTGGCCACCTCATATTTCCATTTACATTATAATCATAAAAGTGGAGGGTTCACTTATATAACAAAGAGTGTTTTCTGCTTGGCTGTCAGATAGTAGCTACACTGTTTGGTCCCAGAGTTTATGAACTCACCCGGTGATATGTGTGCATGTAAGTCACTTCAGGTGAGTGTGACTCTCTGCGATCCTATGGACTGTAGCCCACCAGGCTCCCCGGTCCTTTGGATTCTCCAGGCATGAATACTGGAGTGAGTTGCCGTGCCTTTCTCCAGGGGATCTTCCCGACCCAGGGATTGAACCCTAGTCTCCTAAGTTGCATTGGCAGGCGAGTTCTTTACCACTAGTGCCACTGGGAAGCCCCCACACAATTACACAGTAAGGAGCAAAAACACTGCGCTATTAGCCAATCAGCCTCAAGGACAGTACCTCAAAGCTGTATGTTTGGCAGAAATCAACACAATTCTGTAAAGCAATTATCCTTCAATTAAAAAATAAATAAAAACTGTGATGTTCTTCAAATGTCAAAAACCGCGTCTCATTTTACTTAAAAAAAAAATCACACATTCGGTTATGCCTTTTGCATCTGAAAGCATCAATACTGTAAAATAATATTTAAACGGCAGATGAGCAGTAAGCAATAGGTCCTATCACCTTTCTACAAACTGGGGACTAGCACCTGGGGATCACCAGTTTCATAAGACAAAGTTACCTCCTTCCCCTCCTCCAACAACACCGCCATCCACTTGATTTTCTTGTTTTAACTCAACTTGTTTTTCTGATGTGCAGTTTGATCACATCACCAAAACCCTCAAGAGTTTTTAGAGTTTCTGACCCAGGCCGAGGGAGGACAGTTACCAGGACCCCAAAGAAGATGTGCTTATGAGTTTGCAATCAGGAAATCTGGGGAGGGAGACATTTCCCTGAGTTTTTAAATAGCTCCATTGTTTAGCAAGGAGACATTGTGTATTTGAAAGAACTAAGAAAAAAAAAAAAAAAAGACCTACCCAAGGTTTGACAGAAACTAGGCAGTCACGTTTAAAAACAAAAAGACTAAAGACCAAAATGAAATAAACATACAATCACCTAAATTAGAAACACAACTGTTAAAGAAAGCTTTCAGTTATCCAGGTAGGCAAATTATTGCTTAGTTTAAGGCATTTTTCTCAAGTAAGTAGAGACAGTAAAGACTATTAACATAGCCACAACTTTATCATTGAGAAATATGAAATAGGAAATGAGTGGGTAGGGGAGGTCCCAGGAAGATTATGTAATGTGTCCATAATACACTGTTAAACCAAAGCATAATTCCATTTAAAAAATCTTAATTGTTTTATTGCAGTAAAGACCTGTAGAACCAATAATTAATATTTGCGTTCTAGCTGAAAAAAATATACTGGCAATGAGTCTGGCCCCAAAGTTAGGAAGAATTACTGGTATATTAATTATAAATAACTCTATCCCCCTAATCCTCATTGTTACCGCCTCGCTTCAGAGATTAGTCATTTTTCAACTGCTAAAACTTCCTTTCAGAAAAAGAACTTTGATTAGTTTTCTACCTCTTCATGTAACATATGATTTTAGCCCAACAAGATTAATCTCGAACTCAACTATGTGAAGGAGTTAATCAATTTGTAGAGAAATGAAGAAAACTACTTCCCTAACCTTTTAAAAATGTTTTTTAAAAATTGATAAGACTCAGAAATAGAAATAGGGTTGGCTGCTTTTCTTAGGACAGCTCATTTTTGGGTCATTCCATCCTCCAAACACTTTTTATGTACTAAATGAAACATGTTATTTTAAAGAATCTCCCTCACAATAAGGACCTACTTCTGCCCTAGTCACAGTAGCCTGACATCGATAGACAAAAAGTCCAGAATTGAGGGAAGACAAGGTGTCTCCAGAAGGTCCAAGGACTGAGGCTGACAGATGCCTGGGACCTGCAACAAAGGCTGTCTGCTCACCCACTCACTTCTCTCTTAAGATCACTAACAATCACCTAGAATTAACTGCCTCCTCTCTATGAAAGTTCCTGTTTCTAACCAAGCTAAGACACCACCTCCCCTCTCCCACCCCAGACACATATATCTTTTTAGACCTTTTCCTGAGATGGCAGAGAACAAAGGATGATGTAGAATAAGTGACCAGTCTTATTCTCCTAAAAACCCTGAATGAAGTAGCTAAATAAGCTCTGCTACAACCACAAGGTGGGATATTTTTCCCAAAATGCTTGCTTACAATGGTGAAAAGTGGAGGGTCCAAAGCTTGACACCAAATATGTTTAAAATACACAGAAAGCAAAGAAAATGGACTGGAAGGAAATGTACACAAATAATAATGGTGAGTACTTCTCAGTGGTGGGAATAAGGGAAAACGTGTGTGTCCTTGCACTTTTGTTCACAAAATAATTAACTATGAACCCTGCAACCTCTTAATCTGGAAAAAAATATGTATGTGTTATAAACAACAACACAGCCTTTAAACGCACTGCTCACCACCGACCGTTTCCAGGAGGAATGGAGAGAGGCAGAGGGTGACGACAAAGTACCCCATAACACGGTCATTTACTGAGATATTAATTCGTGGTATTCTTTCTCCTAGAAGGGGATGAAAGGTATGCTTTCCTCATTCCAAGAAGTCTTTGTGTTCACAGTGTGGGCTCCTATGCCTTAGAAGGTCTTTACTAGGTTTTGGATTCAGTGGCGGCAGAAGTTAGGAAGAGCCAGAAGGCAGGTTTCCCCCAGGTGGTCGTTCCCTAAGGATGCGAGAGGCTGAGAGTGATGCTCCTACAGGGAGAAGGCAGGGAGGGGCTGCCCAGGCCTAGAAGACAGGGGTGCGCTTCCCTGAGACCAAGGCCGGAATGCGAGGAGGCACATGCGTCTGGGGGTGAATCTGGCCGTGTGAGTGGCCAGCACCTGCGTCCGCTTCTTTTCAAAGCAGGGCTTCAAGAGGCACCAGTGACAGAGTTAGGAGCAGGAGCCACGGTAGCTTTGCCAGTGTCAGCGAGAGACGTTCTCACCCAGCACAGGCATCTCGTGCACCCATATCCCAGCTCAGACCAGGCCGCCCCACTTCGTGTGGGCTTCAACTAGAAGTGACACAGCTGAGTAGGACGTCCCTGCTGGTTTCCACTTGACCATTTCAGAAAGGCCAAGAAGCTATACTATGGCATTGAAGAAAGAAGTGAAAGTGTCAGTCACTCGGTCGTGTCCAACTTTTTGCGACTCCCATAGACTGTATAGCCCCCCAGGCTCTTCTGTCCATGAAATTCTCCAGGCAATAATACTGGAGTGGGTTGCCATGCCCTCCTCCAGGGGATCTTCCTGACCCAGGATCGAATCCAGGTCTCCTGCATTGCAGGCAGATTCCTTATCATCTAAGCCACCAGGGAAGCCCCAGCAGAAAGAATACCACAAATTAGTATCTCAGTGAATGACACAGTCATAGGTACTTTGTCATCAACTCTCTACCGCTCTCCATTAATCATGGTGAGCAGTATTTTTCAAAATCATCTGTTTTTCTTTATAACACACACATATTTTTTCCAGATTAGAGGTTGCAGGATTCATAGTTCATTTTTTTGTGGTGATGGTTTCATGGGTGCATATTTGCTGCAAACCCAGCAAACTGTATACATCAAATACGCAGTTTCTTGTATGTCAACTCTACCTCAAAAAAGTGATATAAAAAAAGAAAAGAAACAACTCAACAGTTATAGTAGAAAAAACAGCACACCAAATCCCCTTGGTTGGGAAGTACCAGCCAGTCCTAACTCATAGCAACCCAAAATATCAGTAAGGTCTCTCTTAGGAAACCATCAGTAAATGACATTTTATTATTTTAGCAAAGGCTCAGCCCTCCTCAAAATGTGATTTAAAACATGAAGACAGAAACAAAGCACAGAATGTTGACCGTCCAGTTTTCTAAGGACAGGAACTGTTTATGCCCCTTTAATTACAATCCAATGGCTGCTGGTTGCATAGTCACAGTGGTACTAATCAAAGCTGGGCTGGACCCAACTCTAATAGTTATTAATGATGTGGGGAGGACACAGCTAAGACTTTGGCAGGCTTCGTCGGCTCAACAAATGGCAAAGCCAGAAGGAATAAGGTCTCCTTGACTTAAAATGCCAATAATAGCCCCACATACAACCCAGGAGTTGCAGAGGTTTGAAAGTGAATGCAGGTCATCACAAGGGTTCCCTCAAAATCAGCAGACCTTCTGAGGAATCTTTCTTTTGCTTATAAATTCACCCCCCTGGCGTTAGAGGAATACACTCATTAATGAAGATTATCCTTTTAGATTATCCACAGTGTACACGATTTCTATAGTGGTAGACATACCCAGCTACCCTAAAACAACAAAGAACTCTATAGACATCATCTTTCCCCAGCATTTATCATTAAATCTATTCACTCCTCTTAGAGATTTCATTATTGAATTTATATTCGAGTGGAATTATTACACATTGCATTGGAATATTAAGTGTCTTACATTCAATCTGCAGAAAACCTGCAAAGCTGAAGCTGCAGTGCTGAACTAACTAGAATCATACTGTCTCATGGTAAGAAAGCATAAAGTGTAAAGCTTCTAGGAGTGGCGTTAGTGATGTGGGACATTTCACGCGTTATTACACAGCCTGAGATCTTAGGAAGGTCACAGAACCAATGGAAGGAAAACCTAAAGTAGGAATCCAGCACCACGGGGAGGGTGGAGGGACCTGTGGTTTTGCAATCACTGTTTCATAAGCCTCAAGCCCCACCCAAATGCCCACAAGTGTCACTGGGCATTGACCACATTCACTTCCCTTCCGAGTCTCCTCCAGAGACTGCAGAAATGCCATGCTTCTGTGGTGACAGGGACCATTTTAATCAGGTTAGGAGTTCAGGGCCCAGACAGGATAATTAGATTTTCAACATCTTACACAAAAAGCAGCTTAAAGGAAAACATCTGAATAAGCTCCAAGGAATAATGCCAAATTCTCAGGTGTGGCTTCTGATGACACCACAACAAAAGATATAAGCCGTTCAGGTAAGTGGTTTTAAATGAAGAGATTGCACAAAGCCAGATAAGACATTGTATACTTAAGTCCCTGGCCAACTGAGGCTTATCTTCTAATCTCCATTGGAAACGTGTTCTGGTGTGAAGAATAAAATACCATGAAGGGTCTCCTTCATTGAGAACCAAAGAAATAAAGAGGGTACACCTATAAAGAATGGCAATAGTGTGTAAAACCCTGTTCTTAGACATCATTGTTTATGTGCATCTCCCGATGAATCTGTATGTAGCTGAGGATCCACCATGTCATATTATTTGACAACAAACTGACATTTTCCTTCGAAACAAACTTATTTTGCTTATCATAGAAAATGGCTGCAAAAGCAAAGATAAAGGTGACCGCTGTAAGGAGAAAATGAAAACAAGCAAACTGTCTTTCCACAGTAGAGTCAAAGTCAATCAATTTATCCATAGAGCAAAATCTAGACCATTCTACTGTGACAAAACTCACAGGGCACCTCACATCTTTGTTGCGGCACTAGAACACTGCTTAACCATCACTCAGTTACTGGAGAACTGACTGCCTCATTCACAACTTTGCCCAGATGCTTCTATCTCTTGGTGAAAAAGCACAGAACATTTTCTAGAATATAACACCATGTCTAGGCTGCAATGTATCACAGCAAACTAGCTCAGCCTGATCTTGAGTTTCTTTTCTATGAGTTTTCCCCAAAAAGGAGCGGTATCTACAACAATCTGAAAAAAGCACAGAGAAATTAAGATCCAAATAAAGCAGTGCTCACAACTCCAACAGTGAGCAGAGAACAAAACTCTACTTTATTATTTTAATGTTAATAGCTGCCACTTTTTAAAAAGTGCTATCAAGTCAGCGTGAATTTCTTTTTTTAAGGGTGAGTTGTTCACAGTAAAAACTAAGTAACTGCCAAGAACAAGAGAGGTTTCAAAAATACTACTCTACCCGTCAAATGCTGGTTTCCATTCACTTCTCCATATTTTAACTTTAAGTAAGACTGTTCAGTCTTAACCTGAGAATATGGTTAGACTCAGGCAAAAAATATTTATATACTAAGACATACAATGATTATCTTAGACAATGCTGGACTGAAATATATCATGTTGAAATTGTACATATGGTCTATTACTTTTAATACTTTGAAGTTTGTGCAACAGTGGACATGAAGTCAATAGCAATGAATCTGAGCTACTATATGTTGTTTGTAGTTGCTACACATATGTGTGTTTCTGTATCTGTGCTTAATAAAATACATAAGACACATTGCCTTCTTTTTCTGGAGCTTAGAATCGTATTATTCTCAATAAATTATTTCACCATTTCCATGAAATTTGATGGTAAATACCCTATTTCACATACTGATATATGTGACTGCATAGAGTGAGAGCAGTAAGACTAACGCTGAAAGCAACAAAGTCAGGTAAGAAGTAATCCTAATCTGGGTGTTGGCATGGAATATTCTCTTCCCTGGTGGCTCAGCTGGTAAAAAATCCACCTGCAATGTGGGAGACCTGGGTTCAATCCCTGGGTTGGGAAGATCCCCTGGAGAAGGGAATGGCTACCCACTCCAGTATTCTGGCCTGGAGAATTCGATAGACTGTGTAGTTCTACATACAGTGAATGTTCAACACTTTCCCACAGTTAAAACAATGTTTAAACTGGTTTACTCTAAAATGACTACATGGAGTTCTTTTACTAGGGATTGTAAGCTTCCTGCAGGCAATCATCTTACTGTTTTTGTGACCCTAGTACAACACCTGACAGAAAAGCTGATTAAACCTTGTTGGATAAATGAGTAATCTCTAAGAATATGCTAATAAAACTGAGAAAAGGAAAGTTTTGCTGAAAATGGGTGAGAAGCTTGATCCCAGCAAACCCTGGCATAATAAACCTTCCTTTCTTAAATTAGTAAAAGTTAACCATTTTACAGTTTCTCCTCAAAAGCCAGGAATCTTCATTAGAAAGCAGAGATCGTGGGTCAGGATGTACTGAGAGCTATACAAAGTCAGATCCTACCCCTGGCTTCTAGGGCTGAATCTAAAGCAGACTGCATATACAACAGAATAATTAACATATTTAGGCAACTGTAAATATTATGAAAGAATCTATAGGCTAAGGGGTTAAAGTTGCAATGAAGCAAGGGTTTCTGGAAGGGGGACAGATGGCTTTTGACAAATTAGCACACCTTTAACGCAAGAGACAGAAGTAGGTCACAATGAGTAAGTGAATTTTCCACTGACTCATTTCCACACGTATCGTGCGCAGCAAAGGGTACCAGTGATCTGAGTCTCTACCTGGAAGAGCCGAACAAATCAGAACTCTAAGCAAAGAAGCTAGAATTAACACTGACCCTGCGGGGAGAACCGCCATCCTGACCTAGAAGCAGGTCAGTAGGCAGGAAGGCCAACAGGCCTGACAAATAATACGCACTTAATATAAGTCCTCATGCATTCAGAAAAGGTAACAACTTAAGACTGTACGCCCAGCACAGTGACGGGATTCCTGTTCTTTCTCAAGCTAAAGATCGATTCAATCAGGTTGAATGGGATTCCACCAATGGACATATTCAGCAAATCTTCACTAAATCTGCATGCACTTTTTCAGGTTTTAACTTTGAACACAAATAACCTCTATTTTAGGTTTGATAGGAAACCAGATTGGCCAATTATTTTTAAATACAAACTCATTTATTTTAGTGCAAATGGAGCATACCACTGTAAATGTCAAATAGTCACCATCCATTATGATAATAGGGTCCAGTCAATCTTACCAACTTATTCAAAGTTCACTGCATGAATGATCAGAGCTCTCAGTCCCCAGACAGACCTTAAAATATGTCCTTATTAAAAAATTTGAAAGCAATAAATCAGGTTAAAGAGGTGACAAGAGATGACCCTCATCAGCCATCTATTCCAGGAAATGCCCAGTGTCTTCTGCTGGAGCAGCCAGAAGCTGACAGCTTCCCTGGCCACGAAGAGGATGCCAGGATGGGATACAAGCACCAGGAGACTTGTGTCTCCATCCACTAGGAACTTACATCGAAATAAGTTTGTGGAAATAATGCATAGATTTTGCTCTAGTGGGAGGTTACCCACAGATGAAAGGAAATGCTTTTCGTCACACAGGAAAAAAAAACTATCCTGGGACATTTGGAAAAATTCCACCCAATAGACATCAGTTTTATTTTTCTCCAATACAGTTAATGAGTTAGATAGCCTCATCTACACTTGAACAAAAGTAGTCAAAGATTATCAGCCAATTCTGAAACACCAGTTGCAGCTACAGGAAAATTAATCTTCACTGTAAAAGCTGACTGGCATGGAATCAACACTTATGACTGTGGCCTCTTTAGCACAATACTCTACTGAAACAAGATACTAAATTAGAATAGAGTTATTGAGACATCCAAGGTTCTACAAAATGAGACACTGTGAGCGAGTGACACAAACGCCAAAGACAGGAAAACACTTAGACATTAGGTCTCCAAATATATAGAGACCATGCGGCTTTACTGTTTTCAGATGAAGGCCACCTAAACTGTAAGACAGAATGGAGGAGTTTAAAACTACAATCTCATCACCGTACACACAGCAGGTCTTACTCCAAGTACTGTCCCTGGGACTCTTATAAGATGACTCTGTAAAGCAGATTTATAGAAAACATCACATATATTTTTTGAAGTAAAATGTCACTCAAATGATGTGCTTCTGCTCCTAGGGCTATGATTACCTCATCAAGAAGCAAATGGACAAAAAAAAAAAAAAAAGAAGCAAATGGACAAACACGTCATTTTATAACCGCCATCCATAACCAGGTGGTCATCTCAGGGCTTTCAATCAGTACGAGCCTGGGTCAAGCCAAGATTCAAAAGGAAAAAATCTAAACCATCAGATATTGCCTCTAAGTTAATTGAGCTTTAATACTGAACTGCACTGGAAAATGCAGACTTTATTTATGAAATGAAGAACTGTAAGTAAGTGAATGATCTTTACCCACATGTATACAAAACATTTAGATAAAAATACACAGTTGACCCTTGAACATCATAGGTTTGAAATGCATGAGTCCACTCACATGTGGCTTTTACTAAATACTACAGTACCACATGATTCCGGTTGGCTGAATCCAGAGATGCAAAATCTTGGATACAAATGGTGCCTCCAAGTTACAGGTAGATTTTTGACTACTCTGAGGGGCAGCACCCCTACCCCCTACCCTTGCATGGTTCAAGGGTCAGCTATACATTTAATCTGAAATTTGGATTTACAATGCTATACTATTCCTAAACACACACAGCATTTCACGATGAACTGTGAAACTGTCATAAATTCCACTTTAAAGGTGTCTACATTAAAAAAAACTAAATGCAATATGTAATTTTAAAATCTCAAAATGTATAAAAATAATGTATGTCTTATTTTCAGATTGCTGCTGCTACTAAGTCACTTCAGTCATGTCCAGCTCTTTGCAACCCTATGGATGATAGCTCGCCAGGCTCCTCTGTCCATGGATTCTCCAGGCAAGAATACTGGAGTGGGTTGCCATGCCCTTCTCCAGGGGATCTTCCTGGATTAATTTTCAGATTAACTAGAAACTTTGTACAGACCCATACACAACACAAAGTGTAAGGCCATTTCAATGATGTGGTCAACATCAGATTTTAAACTTAACAAGAATAAACATGTTTTTCTTACTCCTACCCTTTTCCCCATAGGAGGAAACATGCTTTCCTTCTAAAATTTCTACCATTCTGTCCACCTCATTCTTCCTCTATGTGGACCCAGAAATCATGCTGCCAACAGAGCACTTTTCAATGAAAAATGCTTTTTGTTTCTGTCAAGAAAAATACAATTAAATAGCAAAGAAAAACTGAACAATCAAAAATCATTATCACTATGCCACAGAATTTTGCAACTTCAATTTCCTACTCAACTCCTATTATCTCTTTCCATACATTTCTTTTTCTTTAGAGGCAGAATAAACAGGATGGTGAGATTCCTCAAAGTAGTTTTTTCTTCCAGTTTTATTGAGATATAATTGACACACAGCTCTGTTTAAGTGTAACATGTATAGCATCATGTTTTGACTTAGACACATCATGAAGTGAGTATCACAATTAAGCTTCAGTGAACATGTGAATGTCCATCATCTCATACAGATACAAATTAAAGAAATAGAAAAAAGAATGTTTTTCTTGTGAGGAGAACTTTTTAGGATTTACTCTCTTAACAGTTTTCATATATAATAAACAGCAGAGTTAATTACATGTATCATGTTGTATGTTAAGTCCCTCCCTAGCACTTATTTACCTTATAACAGAAGGATGCACATTTTGACTGCCTTCATCCAAATCACCCTCCCCCTACTCTGCACCTCTGGTAACCACAAATCTCATCTCATTTTCTGAGTTTGCTTTTGAAGTATAATTGACCTATAATACTATGTTAGTTTCTGTTATACAACATAGTGATTAGGTATTTCTATATATTTCAAACTGATCACCATGATAATTTTATTTACCATGAGTCACCATACAAAGATCTTACATAGTTATTGACTGTATTTCCCACACTGGATATTTATACCCATGACTCATTTATTTTGTAACGGGAAGTTTCTACATCTTAACCTCCCTCACCTATTTCTTTCCTCCTGCTAGCACCCTCCTCTCCGGCAACCACCTGTTTCTTCCCTGTATCCACAACTGTTTCTTTTTTGTTCATTTCTTTTGTATTTTAGATTCAACATGTAAGTGAAATCATACACTATTTGTCTTTTTGTCTTTATCTGTTTGCCTTATTTCACTTAGCATAGGAAACTATCAAAAAAAAAAAAAAAAAAAGGCCACCTAATGAATAGGAAAAGATATTTGCAAATGATACATCCGATAAGGGGTTTATATCCAACATACAGAAATAACTCACACATCTCAACATCAAAAAGAAAAAAGCTTGATTGAAAAGTAGGCAGAGGATCTGAAGAGATATTTTTACAAGAAAGACATACAGGTGGTCAACAGGCAAATGAAAAGGTGTTCAACGTCACCAATCACGAGGGAAATGCAAATCAAAACCACAATGAGACACCACCTTACCCTGTCAGAGGTAGCCATTATCAAAAAAAATCAGTAAATACTGGTGAGGATGTGGAGAAAAGGGGAAACTTCATGCACTGTTGGTAGAAAGGTAAGTTGGTGCAACTGCCATGGAAAACAGTATGGAGATTCTTCAAAAAATTTTAAAAAGAACTATCATACAGCAATTCAACTCCTGGATGTTTATCCAAAGAAAACAAAAGCATTAATATGAAAAAAAATACATGCATCTCTATGTTCATTGCAGCATTATTTACAACAGTCAAGCTATGGACTGCATAGCACAGGAACTATTCCCTAGAAGGGAAAAGAATCTGAAAAAGAACATATGTATATTTGAATCACTGTACTGAACACCTATAGAAGTAACATAACATTGTAAATCAACTATACTTCAATGAAAGAAAAATATGTAGAGGCAACCTTAGTGCCCATCAATAGATGATAAAGAAGACATGATCACACACACACACACACACACACATGGAGCTTCCCAGGTAGTGCTAGAACCAGCCTACCAATGCAGAAAAACGTAAAGAGACGTGGGTTCGATCCCTGGGTTGAGAAGATCCCCTGGAGAAGGGCACAGGAATCCACTCCAGTATTCTTGCCTGGAGAATCCCACGGGCAGAGGAGCCTGGTGGGCTACAGCCCATGTGGTCACAAAGGGTTAGACATGACTGAAGTGACTTAGCATGCACACATATACATATATACACCCTATATACCATAAAGAAGAATGAAATCTTGCCATCTGAGACAACAGAAATTGTTCCCAACATACTTTTTAACTATATGGAAAATTCAAGAATTACCATGAAACTTCAGTAGCTATGGCTTTTCCATGACCAGAGATACCTAGGTCGCAAACACTATTTCAAAGTGAAAGAAAACACGCATCTATGCCCAGGATAAGTATACATTTCTGCGGCTTGTCCTGTAGAGAAAACACCACCTAAACCATGTACAAAGCGTCTCTGTTCCACCTGTGAAAAGAGAAGGTCCAAAAGATTAGATTCAGTCCCTGGGTCTAGGCAGTCCTAAATACTTGAGACTCTTGGAAGAAAAATACTCAGTGTAACTTGAGAGCTTGTCATTAATACTGGAGCTTCCCTGGTGGCTCAGTCGGTGAAGAATCTGCCTGCAAGGCAGGAGACTGCCTGCAAAGCAGGAAACCCAGGTTTGATCCCTGGGTCAGGAAGATGCCCTGGAGAAGGAAATAGCAACCCACTCCAGTATTCTTGCCTGGAGAATCTCATGGATAAAGGAGCCTGGCAGGCTGCAGTCCATGGGGTCACAAGAGTCGGAAATGACTTGGCAACTAAACCACCACCATTAGTCTTTGGGTGGATGACTCTTAACCCCCAACCAGGAACTCTTCCCAGGTTCTAGATGCTTGTTTCCAAGTCAGCAGCACATCTCCATGAGGGTGTCAAAGGAAGCACCAATTCAGTGACTCTCCAACTGAAATGATCATCTTTACCCAAGATGCCCTGCTTCCTGAGTCTCCAGTTTCAGGGACTGGTACCATTACCCAACAGCCTAAAGCACTATAATCACTCAGCTGGTCATCTGGTCCTATGGATCTCATCTCCCTTCACCCTCACAGCCCCCAACCTGGCCGTGGTATCATCACCACCAGCTCTGTCCTGGAAGCCTGCTGAAGCATGCTCTAACTGGAATCCTGGCCACCCCACTGTCCAGTGTCAACTCATCCTCCACTACCAGAAATCTTCCAAATGGGCAAACATGATCTTACCACTACCCTGTATAAAACCCTTCACTGGTTCCTCCCACTCGCAGGGTAAATTTCAGGTTTCCGATGATCACTCTCATCGTATTTTTCAACTCTCGCTCCAGGTCTCTTCACAGGAACCTGTCTCTTTGCCTGGAACATTCTCTTCCATCTTAAACTGAAAAACCAACCTGCTTAAATTTTCTGAAAGCCCACTTTCTGTTATAAATCCCTGGGACGCTCTCAAAACATTTTATGTTCCCCCCACCACAACATGGCTAACAGTGGGTAAGCACAGACATATAGTCACACACAGCGTTGTAAATTCTTGTTAATCCTTTGTGTCTTCCTCTCCCCCTGTCTCCCCCCACTGCACTCCCCATGAAACCACAAGCTTTCAAGAGGGCTGGAACCACCTGCCTCCTCAGCACAATCCCTGACATAAAGAAGGTGCTCAACTAATTTCGACTGAATTCATGAACCAAGAGATGCAGAGGATGGGGAGCAGACTGCCCCCACCACCACCGTCCAAGCCTCATCTCCCAAGTGAGATCTCCCTTGCTTTCAAGCACATTTTAAACTCAGAAGTGGCCATGACAACAGATCAATGCTGACGAATGGCTTCCATGAAGTAAGGATGTATCTGAACTGTTTAAAACAAACTGGGAGTCAAACAACTCCTTCATCCAACTCTTCTCGGTGACAATCCACAAACCTTCTTTAGCCTGAAAACTCTCAAGCAGAAAAGGCTTATCCTTCTTTGGGAGGATATAGCTTCTATTTTCCATTTCGACAAGCCAAGTTTTTATTTGGAATGATCCAAAGAAAACTAGAAAAAGGTTCCCCATCTTTTATATGCAGGTCCATAAGTAGAGGCAACTCTGCATCCAGGCACCATATCTGAGGCCTCTATTACTGAACAGGGTTTCCTTTTGGAGTTGTATCCTCAGCCCAGCCAGACTGTATTATGTACACAATACATCTGCATTCACCTGTGGGTATGCACAGGGATACAGTTACCACTAAAGCTGACTTTGCTTCCACGGCATAGTTGGAACTCTGATGAGACTAAAGCATACATGACACGTATGAGTTACTGGTCAAGACAGATATATTTTACATTGCTTTTGTAATAACTACATATTTTAATGAGTTCAATACTACAAATAAATGTAAACAGTACAAGCTATCTATCTTAGTACAACATTAAAGTAAAAAAATTGCTGTCTTCTGCACTAATTATCTGAATTGTATCATTAAATATGTAGATAAATATCCTTATACATCTTCAGGCAATAACTCTGATAATTTACAATAATTACATAAACATGCCATCCTGATGAAGATAACTTTTAATAATCTTATGTACAAACATTAAAATAGGATATATTATAGTTATTCTGCCTTCCATATTTAACATGATGTATTTGCATTTTCACAAATAAAGGTAACTGGCTAATTTAAACCTGATTTCTTTTCACAGTGAGATTCATTTGCACTGGCATTCAGAATTAAAATATAAAGTGAAGTCCAAATATAAGGACGGAAGGAGTCCTTACCATCCACATCTGCATCAACTTCATGAGTCATTGAAAAATGATGGATTGTTTTTCTCATCTCTTTTGAACATAATTCTGCGGTCCCAAGTATTACAGGAGAGAAAAATGTGCCTAAGGGGCTATGATTTACAATTATTCTGTTTCATGCTGATTAGCATAAACGACCATGATAGAAAATTGCATGAAAACCCTAGAAGAGTCAATAACAGATATTGATCCACAGCAGCACCTTCAGGAGGAAAAATTGCTTGCTGCCTATGCTCCAAGCTTCCAGTCTAATTTGGCGGAGGATCTTTTAACCCGAAAATGAGTCCACGTTTACAAAGCATTCTTATGGTTACATGAACTACCTTTCACAAGCAAATGGACAAATCAAATCTCACCACTCCACTCCCAGATTTATCAGACTAAGAGTTTGTACCCAGATTAACATGGAGGCATTTATAATGCAACTGCAAAGCTAAAAGGAATCTTGCTTTCCATTTGCAATGAATATTGTGAAGTGATGCTGAATTAGGCAAGTGGTGTGACACTTAAAAAGTATTTACAGTTCTCTTCAAGAAAAAAAATTTATTTCTCTCCAAAATGCAAAGTTGAAGGGGGTAGGGAGGTAATGAGAAGAAATGGCTTCCATTTTCTGAAAGAATTAGGATAAATTTAGCTTGCCACTCCTCTCACATAGAACATACTTAGATCTCCATAATTAAAACACTCATAATGTATAGGAGAGAAAACAACTTTAAGTAAATGAGAAGTGCTTTATCACTAATATTCCTTAACTTCTTTTTATTTCAAAGATCTTACTTTCTGGTGAGGCAATACAATTCTAGTCTGGTAAGTAGGTGGGTGCAGCACACAATCTCTGTGTAAAAGATGTGTTTATGACAAAGACGTGGTGATGCTCTGATGGCAAGATGCCGAAAGATACAGGCTCCTCTAATGCAAGCAAAGGACATAGCTTAATACACATAGAACAGGGACACAGTCACATTCCCCTTAGCTCTGACTTTTGGGTCCCTCCAAAGGGAGATGACCAGGGTTACAATTGTTCCTACCGTGTTACTATTTCCTGAGCTTCCTATGTGTGTGTTAAGTTGCTTCCGTCATGTCCGACTCTTTGAGACCCACGGACCGTAGCCCTCCAGGCTCCTCTGTCCATGGGATTCTCCAGGCAAAAATACTGGAGTGGGTTGCCATTTCCTCCTCCAGGGACTCTTCCTGATCCAGGGATCAAAACCACATCCCCATGTCTCTTGCATCGACAAACAGGTTCTTTACCACCGGTGCCACCTATGAAGCCCTGCTGCTGCTAAGTCACTTCAGTCGTGTCCGACCCTGCGCGACCCCATAGACAGCAGACCACCAGGCTCCTCCGTCCCTGGGATTCCCCAGGCAAGCCCTAGTTACATGCTAAATAAAAGCAACAGATGAAACCCAGGGAATTTCTCACTACTAACTGCCCAGGTAACTTCCCAAGTGAATCAAATGTTACTTTCCTGGCAAAACAGTCCCTTAATTATTCCAGTGCCCCAAATCAGTGTTTTGATAAACTCAAGAGGCCATCTGGGTCAGCCTTTCTCTATACTACTAGAATCTGAGCTGCCAGGGATCGCAGTGAACTTCTGGATCCAGCTATTCCTGACTTCCATAGAGTCCAGAGACATGTGAGGAGTCTATGACTAGAATTTAATGAGTCTACAAGCTGGACTCTTTTGTGGTTTTTCACTAACCAATAACTGAACAGTATCATTTCCTCTGTGCACACTCATAGCATTAGCATTCCTTGTGATTTTGTCACCAATAGAAATCACATACATTTTCATATCACGGTATAGTTGCTGCATTAAGAAGTCACATACTCATTATCACTTCCAAATTATGGAATTAATAGTTAACTAGACACACCTCTAACTCCTGATATCTGGTGTACTAGCAAAGAATCACAAAAATCATCACTTTTTAATGTTTTAATGATGATTTCAATATAACTGGCTTTCTTTATAATTCTATATATTTATTTCATTTACACTTAAAAGATACTATTCTGAAAAGTGGTTCATAGGTTTCACCATACTGTCAATAGAATCCAGGATTTTAAAAACTGGTTAGCAGTAGAGAGCCTAGGAAATCTTGCTAATGTCACACAGCTTGTTAGTGGCAGAAACGTGACTAAAAACAAGATCATCTGACTTTATTGCTCATAGAGTCCTTAACAGTTGCAGTTTGGAATGACCCAAGTGTGGTCACGTGCTACCATGTAATTACTGGCTTCTCAGAGATCCTCCTACATATGTCTAACTAGATCAAGGCCCAGAGGCTCTAGTTTGCTGGGAAAGATGAGGGATATTCCCTGAAAGTCAGATCCAGCATACGGGAAGTTTTTCTAACTCCTTCATCTCATTCTCAGAGATTGAAGTCACAGGTCTGAGTATGAACGGATTGATGCTGAGCTGGAAGAGAATATATGCACAATGGAATATTGAACACAGAATATTCACAAACTCTTTAAAATATCTGTTAAACCATTGTACTCATGAGAATCCTCAATCTAAACACAGGATATTTCTAATTGAACGATGCCCTTGGTATATTCAGGACTTCCCTGGTATCTCAGCTAGTAAAGAATCCACCAGCAATGCAGGAAACCCTGGTTCAATTCCTGGGTCGGGAAGATCCCCTGGAGAAGGGAATGGCTACCCACTCCAGTATTCTTGGACTTCCCATGAGGCACAGCTGGTAAAGAATCCACCTCCAATGCAGGGGACTTGGGTTCGATCCCAGGGTTGGGAAGATCCCCTGGAGAAGGAAATGGCTACCCACTCCAGTATTCTGGCCTGGAGAATTTCATGGACTGTATAGTTCATGGGGTCACAAAGAGTCAGACACAACTGAGCAACTTTCACTTCACACTTGCTGTATTCAGCTTATCCCCCATAAACTTCGTATGCCATCTACGAAGTGGCATTTACGTGACTCCAGGTGTGAACCAATAGCATACTTGTACCAAAAGGTAGAATGGTTATTTATCAGTGCTCATTTATGAGCCTGCCAAGTACTAGACGAGGAAGGGGAAATTCAAACTCAAAAAAAGCTAGCACTGCCCAAGGTCACAGCGTGGAGACTCAATCTTATTTCACACACACAAATCAGATCAATTGAAGATGGAAATGCATAATACATTAGAGAAACAATTTCAAACCTTGATAAAAGCAGATCTTGGAATGTGCATTAATAGCACTTTGCATTTAGTAATGTTTCACTTTTGAACATTAAATGTGCTGAGGGTAAAGAACAAATAAAAGAAATAGCCAATTGCTTTCATGAAATATTGATGACAGTACAGTAAAAGTTCAGAGCAGCACTAAAACTCCAGGAGTTATTTGCTCCTATAACAGTGTCCTTAACCCCACATCTTGCCCCTGCTGCTTGCCTCCCTCTATTTCCCACGTTCCACAAGAGGAATTTTCATTCTTTTAGAAGCTTTTCATCCTAAAGCATATGCAATGTTCATTCCAGACTTGAATCTGGCAATGAGGTACTCTCCTGTCATTTTTTTTTTTTTTTTTTTGCTAGAGAAAATATGGAACCACCAGGCTGCCAATCTAGCAATAACATAACATGTGATATAAGAGTCACAAACTTGGAAGGAACCTCAAGTAGACACAAAAGCTACCCGGCACGATGTATCAAAATTCATAAACATGTTCATGTCACTTTGGCCTAGAAATCTCTATACTGGGAATTTATCCTAACAAAATAGCTCCAAAAGACAGGAAAAGCTATATGCACAGATACGCTCACTGTGGAGTACTTTCATTCAATAAACCTTTATTAAGTGCCTATTATGTGCCAGGCACTACGCTGGCACAAAGTCTCCGCTTCAAGGCAGTCACAATCAGCTGGGAATTCAGAGAAGTATATACAGAATCACAGCATGTTGGGATAAATGCTAACAAGCCTGTGCAGAATCACCAGAAACACTAAAATGTGCTGGAACAGAAAGGCAGAGAGTCAAGGAGGACCTTACAAAATTTTAGGTAATGCTTTCAATAATTTCGTCCTAGTTTTATTTTTAAAGACACAATATAATGCTGAAATGTTTAAAAAAAAAAACAAAAAAACTTTATTACTCTGAAAAAAATTCCTCAATACATTCTTTAAAATAAAAAATAGCAAGCAAATCTAAATAGCCCTTAAGAGCTCTTAAAGGCCCTCCATCTCTCTCTCCACCACGTGTGGGAGGCGGAGTGTAGTCATGTATCACCAACTCCTCACCGGGCACATGCCAGCAGTCTATTCCCTGTCTTAGTTTTCTACTACACACCAGGGTGTCCCTCATCAAAACCGTGAAAGAACTCTGAGTTCATTTTGCTTAAAACCCAAAACAAAATAAACAAACCAAAAAATGTTATTGCTCCTTTGAGAACTTTCTCTTTCAAATGGCCCACAACTGCTGCAGAAAAATCCTGCTGTAAGATTTCAGAAGGTCCTTTACTAAAGACAGTATTTATTATGGGTTATGATTTTTGAGTGTAGAAATGAAAAAAATTCCACAGTTTGAGGAGTTGTGTTGGGAAGCTTTTGAAGAAGTATAGGTTGGACCCACCTACTAATTCACTGTGAGAAAAAGTCCGAACTAAATTGGACATGCTGCAAAAGAGCAGTGCCTTTATTTACACTCGGATTGGAGCAAACTCTATTCCTGTCACGTGAATGACACCCAGCGCAAGTTCAGACACGCTCCATCCACATCAGGCGGTGGGAGCCACGGAGACACCTCTCTCAGCGCGTTCCGGCCTGCGTCATGGCTCAAGGCTTTGGTCATACCCCAGAAGTGGGCAGGGACTTTAGAAGAATCACTAGAGAAGGCCGTCCCGCAGCATCTTGTTTTTTAAGAGTGCCTACAGGGAAAGACTGTGCTTGAAATAATCTATGGGAAGAAGGTAAAAGTAATATTTACTGAGCATCTATATTTGTGAGGCATTGCCCTAGCTCCTGGTTTGGCAAATATTTTCTGTAGAAGACCAAAGAGTACATGTTTTTGACTTTGCAAACCAGAGTCTCATGTTACAACTACAGTAAGGACCCTACATGAGAACATTCAAGTAGGGAACTTTCAAAGCTCTGAACGTGCCCTGTAGGCCAGCTGTTGTACTGTACTGTAAGATTTAAAATGTTTTATCTTTTGTGTCTATTTTTAAAGCAGTATTTGTGTGAAAAGTATTATAAACCTATTACAGTATAGTACCACATAGCTAATCACATCAGTTGGGTATCTAGACGAACTTTGTTGGACATACAAACAAACTGGACTTTTGAACATAGTCTTGGAACAAGACTAGTTCACATGTGGATTTCTGCACTAGATTATGCTACTGTATTATCAGAAGCCATAGATAATATCTAATTGAATGGTGTGGCTGAGTTCTAATAAAGCTTTATATATAAAAACAGGGAATAGAGTGGATTTGGTCTAGACTGTATCTTGTCTGCCCCTGATCTAAATGTTTCACAATTTATCTTATTTAAGGCACAAAAAAAAGATTTGTTGGCTATTCTTCCATGTAAGATGAGGAAACCAAGCATCAGAGGTAAGGTCACCTGCCAAAATCACACATCTAGGTTGTCACTGAGTCAGGATTCCAGCCAAGGTCTCCCTGCCCCAAAGTCTGAACTTTTCCTCCTATATGAACAGAGTCTATTAGGTTAAATGCAGATACGGAAGAAGAGCCACCTTGAAAGAAAGAAAATGAAAGGCAAGTCTAAATCTTTTCTTTCATTCACTATTACCCAATCTATGCCCAACTATGACAGCAAAAGTGCCTGCAAACAGAGTTATGAGTAAAACATTCCTCCCAAGAGAAGCTTCCGGAATACCCAATACTGAACACCTTCATAACCACAAGGGAAAAAGAACCAAACTCTGTATTAGAACGTGCCAGATACGGCAAAGCTCTAGGATGGTCACACTCCTAGAATTCCAACATGCCCTGAAAGGATTTTGTAAAATAACCCTACTGATATTCACATCCTCAGTAATTCATTCATTCCATGCCCGGATAGCACACTTTATAAGTGCTTTAAAAAAAAAAAAACAGACATGGTACTCAGTCCTTCAGGAACTTTAACAGAGTTGGAGGGAACACACAGACACTAAATAGTTAATTACTGGTTGATATCAATTGTCACTTGTGTATGAAAAGAAACTATAAGGGTGATGCACATAGCTCAGTGTCTAAAACTCAAGAAAAACTGGGCAATAAATACGAATGTGCTTCTTCTCCTGGTTGAATCTTATTCAAGGTTCTCTCTCCTTTTATTCCCCTTGAGAAACGAAAGATTCTGTTTTCAACATCATTGTCCTAATTTGGAATCTGGAGACTAGCTTGAAACTTTGGTACCTAAGCATCAACTTCCTCATCTTACAATGAGGGGGTTTGACTAGATGTTCCAAAGCTGTTTCCAAGTTAAGGCTTCTATAAATTAGCTTTTAAATATATGATTCTGTAATGTCCAACTTATAAAAAGAAAGTACCCTGGATGAAACTTAAATGTCCAGATATTTTAATCCATGACATAGAATTGTTACATCCTTACAGTGAGAAAAAGTTTCAATTCTTAAAACCATCTCCCTTAAAAAGCAGAAAGCATCACTTAGAGAGTTGCACAATTTATTTCTGAAAATTAAATGATGATTTCCCCCAAAGGACAGAGGGGAAAGGAAGATGTGGAGCAGATGGATTCATTGTTCCCCTATGGAGAAAAAACATTTCTACACCTTGCAAAAATATATTAATTGGCCTGCCATCTGGCAAGCCTGCTCACACACATAAGGGATAAAGTTTAGATCTTGAGGTTTAACATTTAAGCCTGTGGGGAGATGGTAATTGGAATCTTTCTGAGTTAGTTAGCAGGAGGATTTTTAAAGGGAACATTTCAAAAGAGGTCTGAATACAGGTGGAGAAAAACAGAAACTAAAATGTGAGACCATCCAAGGTGACATCATGGGAATCCATGGCCTCGCCCCAACTCTGCAGACCAGTGAGATGCGTGGACACTCCCACGTCAGGTGACACTGTTCATTAGCAGGGCAGCTCTCACAGCATGAGTTTGAATGTTTCCCCTCAATTTTACAGATAACCTCCTGCCCATGCTTTCTTGTACATTTTTGGAAATCTTACCATCATAAAGGTGGGTGTTTAAAGGAACCTCTTTAAAAGGTCGGGAAGTAGTTCATCAAACAGGAAGCTAAATCAAATATAAGTTTTGTGATATGTATGTGCACATGTGCACACACATGCCTAGAACAAATACATGGGAGAATAACACCATATATTTCACAGTGGTTATATTTGAGCACTAGAATTTGGGGTGATTTTAACAGTTGTTCATATTTTCTCCATTTTCTGTCTTAGGCATAAGTTTACATTTTCTTCTCAAAGTTACATACATTCCACTGAAATTAAAATATAATAAAAATCATGAAGAGACACGGTATATTATTTTACAAAGCAAATAAAGTATCTTGACTTTATCTTTCTCAAGATGTATGTTTTGGTCTGTCTTTACTGGCATGGAAAAACTCCATGCTTCCTTCTGGGTCTCTGTATTTTCTAACGCCATAATCTATGTCTTAAATTACACACCTTCCAGTCTTCCACCTCACGGCTTTGTCTCCTTCCCCAGTAAACACCACCAAATTATCTATAACCATTTTCTGCTAGTAGAATTTGTTTATCTGGTTTCTTAAAACTTCCTCACCTATGTAGCACCAAAGCATCATTATACACTAATAATGGACCACACAATTTAGGCAGTTTAAGCTTCTCTTTCGAGTATCTCATTCTGATGCATTTTCCTGGAACCTACTTGACATTACCAACCATGTAATCAATGTTTAAGTAATGTTAACCATCTTCATCAAAATGGTAATGTTTAAGAGGATGACAGTGTAACACGGTATCCTAGCTGGGACTCTGGAATAGAAAAAGGACACTGGGGCATAGCTAGGCAAGACATAATAAAATATGGAGCTAATTTTTTAAAGGGGGTTGGGAAGGAAGAGCAAAGCCTACTATTCTAAACCTTTATTAGCACCACCAAACAACTAAAAAGTACCTACAACTTTTTGGAGTGATGGAAATATTCTCTATCTTCATTGTGATAATTACATGAATGTATTTGTCAAAATTCAAAGAGCCGCATACCTAAAAAGGATAGTTGCACTACATGTAAATTATATCTCAGTAAACAGTGTTAACTGGCTGCCTGGACATTCTTTTTCTAGAGTGAGTAAATGAGAGTCGTAAACCCTGTGTCAGCAGGGATCTGGATTGGTGGCAGTGAAAAACACCTTCTTTAACATTAAAAAAAAAAAAAAAAAAATGACTTCTTTCCCCTCCATCCTTGGTAAGGGACAGCCATTTCTCAAAAGCCGTTCACACACTGCACCACTGAGAACGAAGACACGGCCACTGAAGGATTTTTTGTGGTTCAGAGAACTCTGGACACAATATTTGTGCCTTTTGTATGTCGTAGATCATTCATACTTTATTCTTACACAATTGCTTTAAGCATAGCAAAGCAGTTACACCCTAGTTCTCTAAATACAATGATTTTCTCAAAGGGAAAAATATGCATTTAAGTGTCATCAATTTATCTCCTTAGGAGTTAGCATTAGCATACTTAAAGAGAAATTACTATGTTTTTAAAAAGTGAAGAAGAAGCCTGTAAGCAATTCATCTCTAAAACCCCAACAGATCTTTCCTGGCATTCACAACATATTGCCATGTAAGAGGTTAGAATTTTCATTCCTTCTATGAAATGAACTACACGCTCTATTATCAAATTGGCAAAGATTTTGAGGTAAGTCCATAATATATACACTCATGTTAATGCACAGGATTTTATAATACCTAGAAATCTCAGCAAAACAAGCAGGGGTGTCGTAGAGTGTTATTCATTCAGAAGGCCTGTAAGACAGCAGCTGTTCAGAGCTTCACTATAAAGTAAAACCTCAATTTCAAAAGCACAAGCCCACTCAAATACCATTATAAACTGTGATACTTACGATGGGGAAATTACAGGAGAATACATATACAATTTTCATTAACAGGAAAGAGAATCAGCAGGTGGCATTTTAAAACAAAGTAAAACCTACTTCTATTTTTTATTCTCTTCCCTTAGACAGCAGGTGGCATTTCTATAGCAAAGATCAAAATTTTCAGCACTCAGTATTCCACAAATATCTTTGAATTACCAGGAGGCTGCTGTACAGTAAAAATTAAGTGACTAAAATCTTCCTTTACAAATACTATTTTCAATAATTAGAACATTGTTGGATCTGTATTTCCTTTGGAGCCAGTATAGACACTTATGTTTTTATCTGGATTTACCCTGTACTATTAGCAACTTAGGGACAATTAATTAACTTCTATAAGCCTCAGTTTTTTCATCTGTATAAGAGATATTATAGGTGGACTTAAAGGAGACAACATACATCAACAGGTACTCCTCCTCTCCCTCCTCCCGAGCTGATGTTGGTGGCTTTCCTACTGGCTATTACAGGTTACCGTAGTTATCTATCCACATCACTTTTTAACCCCACTAGACTGAGCTACTTGAACAAAAGGACCACGCCATGCCACCTTTGTTTCCCAGATGATAAGCATAGTCCTGGTCATATGAAAGATATTCAATAAACATTTGGTACACAAATGAATAAATAAGACAATGCAATAAATCCCCAGACTTGCCCACAGAAGTCAGACAGAGTCAAACTAGGTTACTAGGGTATCAGCTTTCCAGAAGGTGATTCAGCCTCATCCATGAGCCCCAAAGCAGAAAAAAGGATCATACCGAGATACATAACTCATAAATAAGTTCCTCCAAGTATCTTTAAATGTAATTAACTTCCCATCTTTCAGAGGTTAATCACCTTTGGCTTCTGGTTTCTCTATTTTTTTGGCCCAGTTTACAAACACGTGAGTTTTCTTTAGTGCTTTTAAGGCAGCCAAAGACAAGAAATTGACAGAGGAGCTACATGGCCATAAGGACGGGGGGCTGCCTTCTCCCAGTCAAATCCCTAAGACTTCCTTATGATTAGAAGGCAAACACCAAACCAAACCAAGCAAGCCAAAATCATTTCAGTCTCACATGCGTTAACATAGAGTTTAAGATATATACACACCTGGAACTTCCCAACAGAATCCATAAATGTTGGGCCATGAATCCCCTCCAAACATGTTAGTTTCTTATTAAATAGATTTGAAATCAAACCTGTTAAGAGGCTGAAGGAGCAGCTACAAGCCACTGCCTGTAGGACACGCCTAAAAGAATGGAAGGTTTGAAAAGCGAAGCTTGTTTTCTCGGCTGGGCATTTCATTTACATGGGAACTAGAAAACTGGCTTAAAGTGAGAACTATAATCTTTCTGGAACAATAGGTCATGACGAGCTTCCTTAATGCCGAAATAAGTGTTCAGAAGCGACTTCTGCTAACCAAAAGAAAGTGTAAAGGGCATATATGTTTACTCTGGCTTGAATACAACACTTCTGAATATGTCTTTCTGTGCCAAAAGTCAGAACCCTATTCTTCATGGATTTCAAACCTGGGATCCATGAAATGAAAAGTTTGTATGCCATCAAAAAGTTGCAGTATATCTAGCCAGTTCACGTAACTTGTATCTTTTGATCCTAATATTACCCTAGGTCTGATGTGAGAAGGTAGAATAATTATAAGATTAAATCTCAAAAGGTAAAATAAACTACAATTTCTTCTGTGTGAGAAGGTTTTTTTTTTCTCTTTTTTTTAAAGAAGCCATCAAATGATCAGTAATCAATAACAATTTCAGAGAAAAACTTAAGTCAACCTATCAGGAGGGTATCTTGGCCAGAGTAATGCTGGTAAAAAATAACATCCAAAAATCACTAAGATCTAAGGACTACATTGAAGCAAGCAGAGATCTGATCTTGAGTTTGGATTACCATGTTAAGGAGGTTTATAAAAACAACTATTGACTTTTCACCTTAAAAATCCTATATTTCCAAGGTTAGTTTTTTTTTTTTAATTGACATGAGAAAAGTCATCTATTGAGGAAAAACGCTACATACAAAGTTTACAGGTCATAACATAAAAATGGCGCAACTTTTATTCCTTACTAGCTCTGTGGTCCAAACATCTAACCCTAAACATCAAATCCTAAAGCACACAGGAAATTATAATTCATAAACATATTGGCTCATTTTGCAGAATCCTCACCAACAACTATGACCTTAAGCACCCCTGAACTATCCTATATGCTACCTGTCCCACCATGACCATTTGAATCATAAATTAAAATTTTCCTTTACTTAGGGACCTATCTTTTATGGGGGCTTCCCTTCTGACTCAGCTGGTAAAGAATCCGCCTGCAATGCAGGAGACCTGGGTTCAATCCCTGGGTTGGGAAGATCCCCTGGAGAAGGGAAAGGCTACCCACTCCAGTATTCTGGCCTGGAGAATTCCATGGACTGTAGTGTCCATGGGGTCGCAAAGAGTCAGACATGACTGAGCGACTTTCACTTCACTATGTTTTATGGAAAATGCAAATTCATAGTCATTCATTCAACCTGCCAAGTCAGGTGAGTGGGCCTATCAGTTGTCCTGCCACCTGTTTGCCCTTTGGAGCAGTTAAGCAAGAGTAGGCTAATTTTACAGTGAACTCTTTTTTGGATTAGCAAATAATTTGTGTTTATCTAGATGGGTCTAGAATGGAGAATATGTAAGCCTGTGCATATGCTCAGTCATGTCCCACTTTTTGCAGCCCCATGGACTAAAGCCCACCAAACTCCCGTATCCATGGGATTATTCCAGCCAGGGATCAAACCCGCATCTCCTGAGGGTCCTACATGGGCAGGCGGACTCTTTACCACTGAACCACAAGGGATGCCTGGAATGGAGAGTACAAAGACGATAAAACTAACCTTCACTTAGAAAAGTAATGCATTCGACATGGCTTCTGTACCTTCATGCTCAGTGTCTGACGTAGACAACCTACAGGGAAAAGTCTTCAATTTTGCTTCAAAAATCTTGAGATTAGCCAAGTGAAAGTAATATTTGTACAGGAACTCTATCCCAAGTTCCAAAGGCAACAAGCCATTCCAGATCAGACTTAAGAAATAACATTACATAATAGTCACTTAATGGCCATTGTTTTACAGTAACAAAGGTTTCATTTACCGTATTTCCTAGAGTGTTTTATTCAGCTAGCAGTTTTTCCCATGACAAACATACTTTTTTCCCCTTAACCCCTTCATCTATCTGTAAAACATTCAATAATTGTAGCTTCTAATTAAAAGATATCCATCATATCGCACTTTAAAAGATAGGTATATTAAAGGGACATAGGTGATTTTTATGCCAGCCACAGGTTCAGATTCTTCAGATCTAGTGGCTAAGAAATCTGACAGTGGCTAGATGATATAATAGTTACTCTCAAGAGAAATGTTGTAAGGTCAAAGTCAGGGTCCTGAGACACCAACACACACTGTAATGTTTAAAATTAGACAGAATAAAGCATGGCAAAGACAGCTTCAGCAAACACTCATATGGCAAAATGAGCCTAGTGGATCCAGCAGTGTTCCTCCCTCTCTGATTCTATGACCCAAGTTTCACTAGTTCCTTCTTCCCTCGAGCCAAGTGATTCACTCTGAAACTAATACATTATCTGAAAAAGCTATTTCCTATATGAATGTCCATATTAGATTAGAAAGTTTCCAGAGATATGTAGCTCCTTCTTTCCTGTGAAGAGATAAAAGTGTATTTGAGAAGTACTCAGAGTCCAGAGTGCTAACCATTACACTATTTGAGAAGTACTCAGAAAAACATCTACTACTACTTCATTGACTACGCTAAAGCCTTTGACTGTGTGGATCACAACAAACTGTGGAAAATTCTTAAAGAGATGGGAATACCAGACCACCTTCTGCCTCCTGATAAATCTGTATACAGGTCAAGAAGCAACAGTTAGAACCAGACATGGAAAGACAGGCTGGTTCAAAATTGGGAAAGGAGTATGTCAAGGCTGTATATTGTCACCCTGCTTATTTAACTTACATGCAGAGTACATCATGTGAAATGCCAGGCTGGATGAAGCACAAGCTGAAATCAAGATTGAAAATCAAGATTGATATCAAGAAATATCATAACCTTAGATATGCAGATTACACCACCCTTATGGCAGGAAGCGAAGAGGAACTACAGAGCCTCTTGAGGAAGGTGAAAGAGGACAGTGAAAAAGTTGGCTTAAAACTCAACTTTCAAAAAATGAAGATCATGGCATCTGGTCCCATCACTTTATGGCAAATAGATGAGGAAACAATGGAAACAGTGACAGACTTTATTTTGGGGGGCTCTAAAATCACCACAGATGGTGACTGCAGTCATGAAATTAAAAGACGCTTGCTCCTTGGAAGAAAAGCTATGACAAACATAGACAGTGTACTAAAAAGCAGAGACATTACTTTGACCACAAAGGTACAAATAGTCAAAGCTATGGTTTTTCCAGTAGTCATGTAAGAATGTGAGAGTTGGACCATAAAGAAGGCTGAACGCCAATGAATTAATGCTTTTGAACTGTGGTCTTAGAGAAGACTCTTGGGAGTCCCTTGGACTGCAAAGAGATCAAACCAGTCAATCCTAAAGGAAATCATCCTGAATATTCATTAGAAGGACTGATGCTGAAGCTCCAATACTTGGGCCACCTGATGCGAAGAGCCAACTCATTAGAAAAGACCCCAATGCTGGGAAAGATGGAAGGCAGGAGGAGCAGGGGACGACAGAGGACAAGGTGGCTGGATGGCATCACCGACTCAGTGGACACGAGTCTGAGCGAGCTCCAAGAGATGGTGAAGGACAGGGAGGCCTGGCGTTCTGTAGTCCATGGGGTCGCAAAGAGTCAGACACAACTAAGCGGCTGAACAATAACAAAATATTTGGGCTCCTCGGGTGGCTCAGACAGTAAAGAATCTGCCTGCAATGCAGGAGACCTGGGTTCGCTCCCCGGGTGGGGAAGATCGCCTAGCAGAGGGCATGGCAACCCACTCTAGTATTCTTGCCTGGAGAATCCCCATGGACAGAGGAGCCTGGTGGGCTACAATCCATAGGGTCATACAGAGGAGGACATGACTGAGCAACTAAGCATACACACACACACAAACACACATATACATGTGTGTGTGAATTTTGCCTGCAATTAGTTTCCCAAAACACTCTGAACTCTAACAAAATAGAAATCACTGATAAATGTAAATTCCAAAGTCAGCAGAATGTATAAAGTCCTAAAACGGGCAATGAAGATGCTTAGGATAAAATAAACATTGACTGTCTATTCTTTTCACCAATCTATTTTACCTTCAAATGCTAATCAAAGCCTAAATGCTCTGCTTGAGCCTTTTTTCTTTAAAACAAAACAACAAGATGTTTCAGTTTGATATTGCTATAATTACCTCCCTAACAAGCATATCCAATAACCATTAGTGTAGCTAAAACTCCCACTGGTCTTCTCATGCTATTAATAAGATTTAAGGTCAATATTTTCAGAATTTATAACCAAATTCACAAGGGAACTTTCCTAATTACCAAGATAGAGGAAAGAAAATAAAGTATCAGAACAAGTACTAATAACCACATGAACTTTTACTTAGAGATAGTCCTCTAGTTACAAAATGTGCCATGGGTCACAAAAACCCAGCGTGTTGCTAGATATCCAAGGCTTCTACATAGAGCTTGGGCCTGCTTTTAATAAATGGTTTTACACACACACCCTGTACCTACTTTCATCCAAGTAGCCCCAGGACCATTCTACTATCTTGGATCTCTGATAAACTTTCAAAGGGATTACTCAGTTACCATGATGTCACTCCCAAATGACTAGGTTACATGTAGTGAAGACAGCTCCGATTAAAAATAGCTTTGTGCATGCTTACTCACACTGAGAGATGGGAGTGCTGGGGAGGTGAGCTGGGGGTTCAGAGCCTCAAGTCCTGAGATCCCTGAGAAACCAGCCTATTTCCATTGAACCAATACAAGGAGGACTCTCCCAAATTATTCAGAATAAAGCCCTACCCCAAGCCTTCTCCTCTATGAGTCACCTTCACACTATTGTGAGAAGGGGCAATCTCTCAACCCCAACATTTGTCAGTTTTTAGCCCACAAGGCAGATGGTCTCTAACTTGAGGCTTATGAGCCCCCTGTTTTAAAGATATCATTTGGGCTTCTGATAACAGGATCTATATATAAGGAGAAGCAAACAGAGTCATAAAAGCATGTAACATTCTCTCTCCTCACTGTGAACTTACCAGCACAAGTATACCCCTTCCAGAGTCGACTCATTACAGCAACCAACAGTCCACACCTCCCCCGGGAACATATGCTCCATATTCTAAAGCTTTGTTTTTAATGAACTTCTTCTGAAATCTACTTTTTGCCTGTCTCACACACTGCTCCCGCTCATTCCTCTCCTCCTCCCTCTTACTCCTTCTCTCTCCCCTCACAAAAGACCTACACATTCAAGGGGGAAAACAAATGATCGGTCATCTCCTGTTGTAAACTTCCCACTGGAAGTTTAGAGCAATATTTCTGAGATGTGTATATTCTGGCCCATATCCCTTGTGTCTGGTCAGCTTGAAGACCAGAGAACATGCTGCTCTGGTGTGGGGCAGCCAGGCGCTTCACACAAGTCACTTCAAGGAGCTCCTGGCCTGGGCTCCCCATGGTCCCCACTTCCCCAGGGGTCCCCCCAATCAGGCTGGGGGAGGGGTGCAGGCGTGACTGCCTCACAGACCAGTGTCCGTGTCAGAACTCACTACAGGCAAGATGAGAGGACGGAAGGGCAAGCCCTGCAGTGAGGGGCAGGCCTGTCCTGCCGGCGGAAAATGCAGTCAGGAGCATGAAGAAAGAAGGATGAAAGGAAGCAGTTATGAAACAGGCCTGGGCAAAGCCAGGAGTGGGAGGGAATGGGTGCAGAGACGCAGGGAGGGGCAGGCAGGTGAGGCTAGAGAGGACAAGAGCAGGGACGTGAGCACCAGGTTTCAGCCGTCGGGAGCAGGCTGGGGGCTGGGGAGGAGGCCGCATACCCTCCCTCTGCACCCTCAGCTCAGGGGCAGGCTCTGGCACAATCAGTGAGGGGGCCGAGCGGAGCTAGAGACACTCGGAACAGCTCCAACTGAAAACACGTCAGAAAGGAGACAACTCAGGAGGCTGGGGAGAGAACTTGAGCTTCCAGAGGGGAGGGGAGAGGAAGCTGTCATTGCCTATTTGGGTGATGAAGCAGACAGTAAAGTGAGCAACAGTGAGTAAGGGGATATGATTCAGGGAAGAGGACTGACAGGCCAGCTGTGAGCACGCAGAGGCTGGGACGCGGGGATGTGCCGCTGCTGGACTTGGCTTCCCACAGACAGTGGTTGCCACCCACAGTCGCCGATGCCTCACTTCACTTCCATTTCCCAACCCCCACCCCACCCCTCTGTGGCCGGGGTTCAGGGTGAAGTCACCCAGGACTCCCCAGTCTTCAGACACACGCACACCTCGGGCCATCTCTGTGGAGCAGCAGCTGGCCACTCCCGTGGGATCTCTGTGAGAACACTCTGCTGGCTCCCTTCCCTCTCCTCCGCTCTCCTTTCCATTTCCTATCTCCATCTCTGCCCTTTCCTTCAATGGGACATCTTCAGCTTTCCCACAGATTCATCTAGCACATTTCTCATGGTCCTAATGAGGACTTCCAAGCCTATTATTTCTGGTCCAGCCTCCCCAAGGGCCCTGGACCTACAACCCAACTTGGCCTGCCTAGGGCTCTGTCTTTTCAGCCGCCAAGCCTTGACTGTTCCCAGAGGCCTACTCCCGAAGTCTTCCCGCCCACATCTCTTTCTCATCCTTTAGATCTTCTCTTAAATATTATCTCTTCAAAGACCTGCCCTGACCACATTATCTACAGTAGCCTCCTCACTGTCACTCTCTCTTCTCAGCTCTTGCTTATGGCCTCCAGGACACAGTGACCACCGTGTGGCACTTGACTTACGCAGATGCTGGTCTATTTCTGAGGCCCTCTGTCTGGTTCACGCTCCATCCCTGGCCCAACACAGACCATTGGTTCTGTCTGAATGACCGAACGCCTGCCCCACAGTACAGCACGGGACAGGTGCTCACTCAGTGTGGATGAATGGTCCCCTCTGGGGACCCCCGGGGACACTGCAAGTCCCAGCTCTTGTGTCTTCTATGTACAGGTGAGTCTCCGTTTCCCTAGTTCCCCAAGTTAAAACCCCCAGGGCCATTGTGGTACCCTTCTTCATTCCTCAAGGCCAACAACTCATCAGCTTCTCCCAACTTTATACCCTCAATAGCTCTCAAGGTCTAATCTCACCACATTCTTTGCTCAGACCTGCAAAACCCTTTAAAAAGGCTACCGCCATAACTCATCCATTGGTTTTGAGGTCTCACTCTCCTTTCTCAGACCTAAAACTGCCCAGCATTGCTAGATGTGCCTCTCTCCCCAGGCTTCCACAAATACCTAGAGCCTCAACTCTCTCCTCAGTCATCACCCACTATTCATCCCCTCGTTGTGATGACAGTAACCATAACAAGAGTTAGGGCTTATTGAAAGTTTTCATATGTTGAGTCACTGCAGTCAGCATTTTACACATATGGACATATTTTAATCTTACTACAATCCTATGAAATAAGTAATGTACTTATCCCTATCTTGTAGATAGAGCAACCGAATTCCAAATAAGTTAACTAATTCAATAGACAATATCACAGAATTAAGATTCAAACTCAGGTAAACTGGCTTCAGATCAACCCTCTTAACCATTGGGCTCTATTATACAACCTCTTTAAACTTCATGCTTCAGCAGTACCAAGTTATGCTTCTGGTTCTTTATGCTCCAGCAATACTAAGCTATGTATAATCCCTCGAACTCTGTGTTGCTGAGGCTACCATGCCTTCATACACACCATTTCTCTTGCTCCTTGGGAAGGCCTTGTCTTTCTGTCTGATAAATGCCAACCTACCCTTCAAAACCTCCCCACGATTTTCTGTATGGTACATCTCTCAGCTCCTATGTACCTGGTAAATACTTCTTGATCGCCCTGGTTTGCAATGATTCACCTGCACCCGTTCACTGAAGGCATGCCTGTGACATTCAGCTTTGAGTCATGGTGCCCAGGCACACAATAGATGCACAATAAATGTGGATTAAACTGGGCTTTCTGAAAAAGGGGTAAGCACGGGATAACCAATACCTGACATGCCAGGGCAGGAAGGAAGCATATTCTATCCTGCTAAAAGACATATATTCATGCTCAAAACAAAAGAAAAACTCACCAAACACCCCAGATGTTTCTGGAGAGGAGACACAGAGTGCATAAAAGTTCAATGCATCCTGACAACTACAGCAGTTAGTTTAAGATCCCTGAATGTACCTGCTGCTCATTGCAACTGCTGAGTAATGTGAATTCAGCAAAAATAAAGCAAAACTGAAATACCCTTTTATCCCAAGGGTTCTCAGAAAAATACATTTGGAGCCTCTGTCAAAATGATGAACTGAGTCACCAACTACCCAATGGCCTGCGTAGGATTGTACTGACTGAGGTGTCACTGAGGTTTGGAGATTATCATTTAAGCCCAAAGAAAACATGACAGATTTCTTACCATTAAGGTTAAAATTCAAGCATCATCTAGAGTCACTACACTTCAACAAAACTAAGGGTGCACTTTAAAACCAAGCAGCAACATTTATAAACAGATGGTGTGTGTTTTTTTACAGTGTGACATATAGAAGATAGAAGTCAAAGAGATGCTTGATCCCGCCTCCCTCAAAATTTTTAATTCAACCAGAAAGGAAAATATGTTACAAAGAAATAGTAACACAAAGCAGGCAAACTAATTCCCATTCTAAGTTGTAAGGGGATCCTCCAGTGAATGGAGAATCCAAAGATCTATGAAATTCACAGCCTCTAAAAAGTGCAATTCTTACTTCAGTTTAAAACAACACATTTTGGTTGAAATACCCTGTTTATTCAGCCTAGATTTCTGTCCCTCAAAGCAGCAGGCGAATGGCTGTATTAAGACCACCTTGAGGAAATGAGGAGGGTGGGGACAGGTAGGCAAAGCCAGTCATAAAAAAAGGAACCATTACCAATGGAAATGTGAGGTTTATAGCAAACAAAATCAGCTTGCATCCAGACAACTCAGTGTCTGCCACATGCCAGTTCAAAAGGAATGAAGAGAACAAAATATCATCATTGGGACATAGCACAGGGAAGTTAGGCTTTCAGTGCATCATGACCCGTTCAAAAGTTCAGGCCTGAGGGTCAGTTTGTAAGTGCCTTTCCCCAAGAATTCAGGAGTTACGAGCCAGGCAGAGCTTTGAGCTGGAAGAGAAACCTTAAAAGCATCCCCATGAGAGCACAAACCAACAAAGCAGAGCCATGCCGAATGGCAAAGCAGACGCGATCCGGCAAAAACCAGAAGGCCTCCATGATGACAGTTTCTACCACGATGTACACTGAGATGAGTTGGAAACCACTCAGCTTCTCTTTCTTTTGTCTAAGTGGTCAACATTCTATCCTGAGGTGCTCCAAGACACTCATTCACAGGTTCAAAGCTGGATTTTATCCTTTGATAGATGTAAGAGGCTGATACTGAAGAAAAGGTTATCATCAAGTCCTCTGGATTACAACATAATCAGAAGAAACAGTGGAAATAAAATATGCAAGCAAATGTACAGAGAAGCAGCCAGGCTTGGGCAGGAGAGCTGTCCCAAGGGCTCAGGCACATCCAGCTGAGGATGAAGGTAAGGCATCACCACCTGGACACGGGGCACACCCTCAGCGAGGCTGGTGAAAGGGGCAGGCAACCTGGGAACGGACGGGTCGTTTTCAAAGGGCAGACTTAGGGAAGCGGATCAGTGCGATAAGAAGGACTGACGTGGCACATAGAGGAGAAGGACTGGGAGCCGATAAGGGTGGTCACAGACGGGGAAGAGTCATCCTACAAGCAGAGGTTTCGTGTCCTTACAAAAGCAAAAAGAACACAGAGCTAGAGTTGATCGCCGTATAATAAGAGAAGGCAACAGCCACATACACTGACCCGGAGAGCGGGACACCTGCCCTTCATCTTCCCGAATCTACATGATAAACAGAAAGCAGCTGGGGCCCCGGGAAACCTGTAAGTAGATGTATCTAGAGCTGGTCTCCAGGATACAAGTTCCCAAACTCTGTGAATCCTGGAAATCCCCAGTTAACAAACAGGCTGTGACAACCTGTATTCTGAGAAGGGAGGGAAGAAATTCCACCTCTCTCTCTGTATCACGAAACTGAAGGGAATACGGGCCCATGACTTGGGGGATGGACACAGCCCTCCCACAGTCTCATCTGGCTGGGAAGAACCCAGGTTTCTTTAGAACTGAGGCTCTCTGCCAGGGCGAGCTGTCTCAAATGGAGTGTTCCAGGCTGAGTAGGCACTGCCCTAAGGCCGTGGTCGGACCAGCCTGAGCGTCCTTGATGTGTCTGCCTCAATAACACCATCAAACATGTAGGTACGGGAAGGAAACACTCCAGTTGCTCCTCAGTTTCAGACACACAGGCATGATGCCAGGGCAGACTCCTCTCGCCCAGAAGTGGCTCCAGGCTACATCACTCAGACACGGTTAAGACTCCTGACACACACTGCCATGAGGGGCACAGGCCCGGTTCCGGTACAGTAGGTATCTCTTCAACTGATCCACTGTTTGGGGGCATCTGGTGTGTGGATGACACAGCCTGTACACAAATGACCAACACCGAAAGAGTCTCTTTCTCTGTGAACACTGTAGCAGAAGGAGAAAAGCACAGCCATCCTATTTAAAAGGGACAGCTTTAGATCATCACATGATTTAGTGGTACCAGCATCGTTCAAGTTACCTGAAAAGCTATGACTTACAAATTGATGCAATCCCTTTCTCTCGCACACACATACACACATACATGTATTTTTCTATATGTATATATGCATGTATATACAAACAGCATATGTCAGTGTATTCCAGGACACTTCTGAAATTTAAGAAATACCATGAGAGAGGTCAAAAGGAAAAACTACTAAGTTTTCCAAAGCATCACATATCTGCACTAACGCTGCAAAAAGTTACTGGTACAACCAAACAGAATGAACCACTTTCCTGTGTTCTTTAAACACTGGAGCACAGAGATTATGAATCTCCAATCTGATAGCCAAGCATCCTGTTTATTTGACTGTACCGCGGCCTCGTGTGTGTTCACGTGTATGTTCAAGGCAAGTTCTGAAGAAAAACAAAGAATCTGTACTTACACAACTCAGAGGGTGTGCCCCTCTAAAACCACAATCATGCCACCTGCCTGTGCTGGACACAAATGCAGAGAGAGGAGGCACACCTCCTTTAAAATCATTTTCTTTCACCCAACTGTCAGCAACTAACTCTCAACTGCCTTTCACTTGTGGCTTGAGCTTCTCCTTGATTTAAAAAATCTTTCTTCTTTTCACCTACTCTAACAGATATATGTTACAAAATGAAAAGGCCAGTCCTGTACTAGAAATACATGTCAGCAAATCAATCTAAAAAATAAAATACAAAGTTATGCAGACTTATCTCTTTAAGCAGACAATTTGAAACAGGCAAACTTGAGCTATCTTTGCACTGGACATGTCCATTGTATAAAGGTTAAATATTTAATAGAGCAGAGAGAGCATCTGAAAGGCTCTACTCAGAGAAGCAGAAGCTCCCATCATGGAGTGAATGAAATGGACAAGCGATCAGATCAAAAAGAGTGAGCAAGGATCTCTTCCCGCTTCCCTGCTCTTCCCACCACTCACAACTCCAGGTCCCGATTCTCCACATTTCAGAAAGAGAATTCCGAAAAACCACACTTATCAGGATGAGCCAGGAAATCCGCGAGGAGGAGGGAACACCTGAGCCAGGGCGCCCCTGGCAGAGCATAAACTTCTCAAACTGTTACCCCATCAACAACACCCCAGTTGCTGGGGGGGGCCCAGGCCGTAGGGCAGCCTCTGAAGCCAAAGCGTTCATTCCCTCTCCAAGGCAAAAAGGAACCCCCGCGTTTTTACCTTTGTGTTCGCCGAAGCCTGTTCCCACTCCTCAAATGAGGCAAAGTAAAGTTTGAGAGCACAGTCCAAAAATTGGGGTCAGACATATCCATTTCTTTCTCGCTTCAATTCACCGCGGGTTCGAGGCCATAAGACCAAAACGGAGAGGAGGAGAGAAAAAGGAGAGTGGGGGGGGGGGGGGGGGAAGACAAAAAGATCCCAATTATCTACTCACTCCCTCCAGAGGAACCGTGCTGCGAACTGTGATCTCAAGAACAACTTGGTGCGTGAGTGAGAAGTACCCGTCCTAGCCTTTAATTAACACACAGCCATTTCTCCAAGGTTCAAGAAACTTATTTCCTCTTGGGTTTGCCCTCTCCTGGTCAGCCTCGGCCAGCTATAAACAGTAATTACACGAGTTTGGCCGAGCGTCCGGCTCAAAACGCTGTCTGTGTGTGATTCAGTCCAAGGTACTCTGTCATCTGTTTGGCAGATACCATTTGCAGCTCCTGCGGGGGGGTGGGGACGGGAGGGGTGACGACTATTTTAAGTCTTTGGTTCCGGGAGGGCTGGTTGCTTATCAGCAAAACCATTCAACATCCGAACATGCCCAGTGCTGAGTTTCCTCTCGGTATCTACATACAAGGAAAGGAATGTAAATGGAAAAAGCTCCTCTTCTTCGCCCCTCCTCAAAAAAAAAAAAAAAAAAAAGGAAACTTAAAAGCACTTTGAGAAAGCTGGCCTGTTGGCGGACGGCAGCCGGGCACCTTTGTGCAGCCTCCGCGGGAAGGGGCCGGGCGGCGGGGACCGGTCCGGGCGCAGACACTCCCCTGCGGAGCGGGGCCTCATGGGAAGGGCGGCGGGCCAGCCGGTGCGTGAGCCCCGCAGACCGCGACCCCCCAGCATCTCCCGCGGCCCCCGCGGCCCCCGCGCCGAGCCCCTGGCGGGTCCTCCCCTCGGCATGAATAAACCAGCGCAATCCGGAACCGGGCGGAGAATGCCGCGCACACCTGGAGGCTGGTCCGTGATTCACTGCAGACTGGATCGTCAGGAAAACGCTCCGAGGAAGTCAGTAACGACTCTTTGCCAAGAGACGCTGTTGGTTGCGTAGAAAAAGCACGCCAAGGGGATGCCACACTCACCTAAAACCTCAGTAAACTGAATTTACGAGTTTACATCCATTTGATGAATTGCTACAGCGCGCATATGTGTGGCTTCACCCAATCTCGGGACTGGTCAACCACTACCTGTGAAGACTGCCTGGCATTCAGTAAACCAATGCTAGAATCATTTTCCTGCCAGGAGTGTTAAGAGTTTGAAAGGAAGGAATGAAGGGGAGGTTGGATCAGTGTTGTCATTCACTTCCAAGAAAGCCACAGTATTCAAATTACTCCCCAAACCCACCAATGGTTATGATTTTCTTATATAAAGAAAACATTAGAGTTTAAATTAGCTGCCTCAAATCTGGTGTAATATGGCAAGAAATACCAATTTTTTTTTAATGTCTAAGCAAAAATAACACTTAAAAAGGTGGTTTACGTCATCCAGTAAATATTGAAACAAACTTGCTTACAGAAATATATGTTGTTGTTCAGTCCAGTCGCTAAATCTTGTCCAACTCTTAGAAAGGTGAAGAAAAAGGCAATGGGAATGGTCAGCTGACAAGGGAGCCAGGTAAACAAAACAGGAATCTGGTTTAGGATGTACTCTTTATCTGATTCTGGTTACCCACAGATATATTATCACCCCAAGAACTCTAAGAATTTCTGATAATTCTCGTCCAGGGCTATCTTATGCATTATCTCCCCAAACTCTTAGGGCCTCCTCAGATCCTTGAAATCTATACAAGTAGACAAAGATGACAATATTTTCTCAATTTTATGTGGCAAAATACACTTCATCAGATACTTAGGAACTTGGTCCAATATTTTTTGCCCCATACTAAGTCATATCTTCTTTAAAAAAAAAAAAAAGGTTTTAAATATTCAAAAAAGTATCTTTTAAAGGCTTACACAGAGATGGTGCCATACTCCAAAGCAGTTTCCCAACCTCAACATTACTGATATTTTAGGCTAGTTTTTTTGTCTGGGGGGGGGGGCGGGTGCTGTCTTGTGCATTGGAGGACATTTAGCAGCCTCCTTGATTGCTACCCACTAGACAGCAGCTGTGATGTTCAATGATATCTGCAGGCATTGCCTTAAGTTCCTTGGAGGACAAAAATGGCTCCTGGTTGAGAACCACCACTCTAGATAAAAGCTTTCTCTAATAAAGTAGTATAGAATATTGGTTAAGAGCAAAATTCCTGGGCTTGAATTCTGGATCCAACACTTACTATGACCCTAAGCAAGTCAGTTAATGTCTGCCCACTTTCCCTATTTGTATGGGGTCCATGACAGGACCAACCTCTAAGAGGTTCACACACATAAATGAGAAGACATACATAAAGCCCTTCATGCAGTGTCTAGAACACAATGTACAGAAATGTTGGCAATATGCAGGCGCTAAAAGAATACCATGCTGGAGAGATGCAAGTCTGGAGCAGAGGGCATACCACAGCATCCTCTCTGCTTTCATGGTGCTCTGAACATGCTTCGACGGGGGTGCTGGTCACACTGTATTACAACTGACTGTTTACTGCTGTCTTTCCTATTAGTCTGTGAGCTTCCTCAAGGCTAAAGTCATGTTTTATTGATCTCTGTATTTCTACAGTCTGACAGTTCCTGATTTATGTAAGCATTCAAGACATGCTTTTTGAATGGGGATACTTCAGATGTTCAGGTATCTATTCTTTCTCTTAAGATGCCCTGAAATTTATCAGTTTTAGCAGGTCTATTGATTTACTCAAAGAATCTTGAATTTTAAAGAAGCCCATGAGGATATTTTTAAATTCTAAAGACTTTCTCATATTGACTCATTTTTATCTATATTCTGTAACTGGAAACAGTAGTTAGGGTAACATTCTTCGGGTCTTAACATGGCTCTAAGAAATGTCACAATCAAATCCAGAATTAACTCTCTTTGAATCCTACCCCCCACCCATCCCCAAAGATAAGCCCCCAAAATGTTTTGTGCTCACTTTTTAGGTATCCGGATAATTACATATCAGAGGCTGCCCAGGGAAGAATAATGAAGCTGGTGAAGGGACTTGAAACTCTGCTATATAAATTATGGGGTTGAAGGACCCTGATGAAGGTGGAAAAGACTTAAGAAACTAGCAACAGCTGTCCTTGAACACTGAAATAATTACCGTTTGGAAGGATCTTCAAGTGCAAAGATGAAAAAGGCTGAAACAACAAGGCCTTGCTATGTGGGTGTTAGAGGGGAGGTAAATTGAAGGAGATGCAGTGGGTGAGATTCAAATTCTGAAGGACTTAACGCTGGGGCAACTCTGTACCACCAACTCTCAGATCCTCCGTGGTCCTTCTAGAAAAGTCTGCACATGTGGGCAACACCACAAAGATGACAGCAATAAGTTGGATAAATCAGTGATATAAAACATTAATTTCTTCCTTTGATTGACTGACACACATTCTGGTCTGTGGGCAGCAGATGTCGTAACTATCTCCACCTCGTACATTTTGGGGACTCCACCATGCAGATTCTCAAAGGAATAGGTAAAGATCTGAATATTTTTAATGTTTACTTTAAATGTTTAAAGTATACTTTAATGTTTTTTGCACTTCAAAGTCTTCCAGAATTGGGGTTGTATCCAAGATGGAAAGTAAAAATTGGTAAAGTGTGTGAAGAGCCGGAAATGAACTAGTTAGTACAGTGAAAGTGGCTAATATATTCCCACACTCCTTTAAGAGTAGGAGTAGGTGTGACACTGAAGTGTAGCTTGTCTCCTAACCTGTTTGACTTGATTTGGGAACCTATGATTCAGAAGGTAATGCAGTCAGTAAATACAAGAATTAAAATTGTCAGAACTACTGACATTTTTATTCAGACAAAATAACTACATGTGTAGAAACTAAAGTATATTTTAGTTCCAAAGGCAGTCAAGCTCTGGCTACAGAACTAAGAGGAAACTGAGATTATTGGAAATTCTTAAGACTACAGCTGGTCTATGGTCACTATACAAATATTCAGTAAGATTTTCTACTTATTGCACAATAACTAAGCCTATATGGCAGTGGACAGGCTTTGTGATTCAGAATACTCATTCATTTAATCAGGTTGATATTATCAGTCATTGTTTTTATGAGAAAGGTGAATGAAATTGAAAAATAAGCTTGCCACGCTCCTGAAATGTTAGTTTAAGATGAAGTAAGTATTTAAAGAAGGGTCAAATTCTTCACTATTCACCATCTCCTAATAAAAAAAATTCCAGATCCTTTTTGCAGACTTAATTCTTCTGTCTATACCCCACCCTCTGATCCATGTTTGTTCAGTAGCGTTTCCACCACTTTACACAGAACAGCATTAAGGATAATATCCCTGGGACTTCGCCTTGAACTTAGACCCTACAGGAGGTTGAGTTTTCTAGTATAGGTGTGAGGCTAGGAAGCTGTTAGCTCCCTGCACGGTCACCCTTGTCACAGGCCATGTCCAGTGAAAAGACGCTAAGGCAAGTGGAGTCCATGATGAGTTTCCAAATGTATTCTGATCTTGGCCTGGTCTGGGAATTCTGCTACACATTAACTTTGATCTCTGTCCAACGTTATCATCAGAGTACCCAGAAGTGACTGCATCCCCAAGGCTGTCCATACCTACAGGTGTACTTCGGTCATCTTCTAAATGCTGTCTTGAAGAGTTTGAGTCTAGGAGTATGAAGAGCAAATTGCCCATCCTGAACGAGCCATCCTTGTAATCACTGTACCTCTTAAGAAAAAAATTAAAAACTGGGCCAGAAATGTGAAGAAAGTTGAATCAATGGGAACGAGTTGTAAGAAAGCTCTTCTAGAACTACTAAGCAAAGGTTTTTGCTTCCATTGCTAAAATATGAAGGAAGATAAAAGGATCAATGAAAACTAACCTGTAAGGATAGATCTGAATGCTGCAAAGCCATGAGATGAATAATAATCAGGGTTACTGAGTGCCAGGAATATTTAAAAAAACATGTTTAAACAATATCACAAGGTAAGAGAGATTCAGATTTCTAAAAGGAATAGATGAAACAATAGATAAACCAAATAAAATTGATTTCTCTTTCCTGATAGGTTAAGTAGAGAACTACATAATCCCCAAGGGCAGGTCAAAGGACAAGGTCCAGGAGGGGAAAGACAGAAAGACAGGCAGACTGGGAAGAGAATGTGATATTTTCCTCAGGTATTCGCTGGAATCCAGAAGAATTAAAGGCTCAGAAAATGTGGTAAATAACCAATACTTTCACAAAGTCAAAGCAGAGAGAACAAATAGACATGGGAAATGCACTTTTCTCCCAAATTAGTGACTCCTTGATTTGTGTGAAAGATAAGGAGATTAGAACATGCAGGACCAAAATCACTGATTCTAAGCATGTTACTCTAGCACTCTGTCTACCCTGTCATCGACTCTCAAGCCAGGGAAGGTTCTGGGAGAAGGCCCATAGCTTAATGTGCCTCTGGGAGAGGAGTTAGGCTGCTAGAAAATGTGTCATCTTTACAGAGCTGGAGGGGTTCATCCTGTAGGAGGGAGACTACCGGGAGAAAACCAGAAAAGAGTGTGTCTCTCCACTCAAAATCACTGGCCTCTAACAGAGCTAAGCAATCCAATTTTGGAACCAAGAGTAGTGCTTAGAGACCAAGGCCATCATCTGACAAATAGGAAGGCTAACTCCTTGACCGCTTTATGACCAATCTTCCTTGCCAGTTACTCCAGACAACCTTCCTCTAAGCCTCCTTACCCCTACTGGGTTAGGTATCCCTCTACGGGGCTCTGCTCCTGAGAGCTCGTGCAGAAAAAGTGTTCCCCCACCACATCAGCATCTGCACGTTTGCAGATGGGTTCCCCTTAGGGTAAGAACTCCATGAGGGCAGAGGCTGTATTGCTATCTTTTAATCCTGGATACAACCATTAGAATGAATATTAAGGGAGGAAGGGGAGAAGGATTTGCTCAGGGTAAGAAAGATACTTGATAGCAAAGTTAGGTCTAGAATCCTGATATTTTGAAGACTGACCGCATCTATGGTGGCTCAGAGGTTAAAGCGTCTGCCTGCAATGTGGGAGACCTGGGTTCAATCCCTGGGTCGGGAAGATCCCCTGGAGAAGGAAATGGCAACCCACTCCAGTATTCTTGCCTGGAGAATCCCATGGACAGAAGAGCCTGGTGGGCTACAGTCCACTGGGTCGCAAAGAGTTGGACATGACTGAGCGACTTCACTTCACTTCACTTCATGTTTTAAAAAGCATTTTTTGTCTACTATTCTTTGAACTTCATGAGCCCATAATATTATCCACATATGCTGTACCTGTTAAGAAGGTCTACTGTCTCAGATTTCAAAATCTCAGAAAAGAGACCATGCATATGTGGTTGTGAGTTTCCCTGGTAGCTCAGATGGTAAAAGTTTGCCTGCAATGCAGGAAACCCGGGTTTGATCCCTGGGTCCAGAAGATCCTCTGGAGAAGGGAATGGCTACCCACTCCAGTATTCTTGCCTAGAGAATTCCACGGACAGAGAAGCCTGGCTGGCTACACTCCATGGGGTCACAAAGAGCTGGACACAACTAGGTGACTAACATATATGTAGTTGTATATATGTGGACACATGTAAATATGTGTGTAACTAGTTTGTATGAAATGCAAAATGCTTTTTGAGTAACAGTGAACCTTAGATACTAATTATTGCATTAGACTCTTGATCTGGAGTTAACTTCAAGGACACAGTGTTTCTTGATCCAGAAGCTTGGTCTAAGGTACATCATTTCTCATCCAGCTCCTAAGCATGAATTATAGTGCAATTATAAGAAGTGTCAATTAAGTGGGTCACTGTGGTTATATTTAGCCCTTTAGTAGCTGACACTAAGACCTTTCTGTAATATAAGATTAAGGTTAATTTATCAGGTCTTCTTTTCTTGAACATTTTTCCAGGTCAGACATCTGAAGTTATGGAAAATTATCCCATTAAAATCAGAGATAAGAATTTCCCATTCAAGTACCATTTAGGGAGCATATACAGACAGAGGTAGAAATCATGAACTTCTGCAGCAATCAGAATTTGGTTCCATTGTTAAAGTTGACTCAAATTATTCCACAAATGAGAGGATCGTATGTCAGTGAAGATACAGAATTTTAAAGAAATATTAATTCATCAGAGAATAAATATGGGGTTAAGCATAAAAAGTGGTAACCTCTTCACTTTTCATAAATCATAGAAATGCAATTAAAACATCAATCAAATACTTTTTACCTGTTTAACAGGAAAAGACTAAAAAAAGATAATAATAGTGAATGCTGGTGAGAGCACAAGGAGATAAATATGCTTTACCAACTTTCTGGAAAGTAATCTGGAGAATGAAAACACACACACTACACATATGCACGTGCATTTATATATGTGCACATATACACAGATACATATAAATGTATGTATATGTACACATAGACACATAAATTATATACACACATATATTTGAACTAATTCCACATCTAGAAATTATACAATAAAATTGAACACACAAAAATCTATGCATATGAAAATTAATCTTAGAATCCCTCATAATAGTATAACACTGGAAAAAACCCAAAGGTACAAGACAAGGGCAACTATTAATAAATATTGAAACAGTCATAAGATGAAATACTATAAAGCCAATAAAGACCACTATGGTAGAAAGAGTAATGCCTTCCAAAGGTAGAAGGTTCTAATTCCTTAATCTGTGAATATGTTACCTTAATAGAAATTTTGCAGATGTGATTAAATTAAGGATATTGCAACAAGGAGATTATCTTATATTATCCAGGTGGGCCCTGAATGTAATCACAAATGTCTTATAAAAGAGAGGCAGGAGATTTGATTACAGAAGAATGTAATATGACACTGAAGCTAGATGCTATGCTGATAGTTTTGAAGACAGAGGAAGGAGCAAAGAAAACAAGGAATTCAGTTCTAGTAACTGGAAAAGGCACAGGAACAAATTGACCTCCTTGTTTCTAGTGGGATATCAGACCTGCTAACACCTTGATTTCAGCCTAGTGAAAGTGATTTTAGACTTACAATCTACAGAATTCTAAGAGAATAAATATATGTTGTCCTAAGCCACTTTGTTGGAATTTGTCACAATGGCCATAGGAAGCTAAAACAATGCTTTTAAAAAATATGTAACAAATGGGAAATGCTCTTGAAACAGGTCTATTTTAAAAAAAGGAAAAAAACAAGAGTTCTATGAGCTAAGTTATTTACAACATAGTAAATATGAATGTACATGAATAAAAGAGATGGAAATAAAGCATTTTTAGTGGACACTTATGAGTATGGGATTATGGTTGATTTTATTCCTCTTTATACTTTTTAGTAAAAAGTATATATTATTTTTTTAATTGCCATTTTTAATAGGAACTGAAAGTTCAAGTTACTGAGAATTTACAAATATTTTGAGGTTTTACAAATTTAAGAAACACACACTTTCACTCTGAAATTTCATAAAATTTGATTGCTATTTTTGACAAACAAAATTAATGCATTATGTAAAAGCTCTACAAGCCTTATAAATAAATACCAAAATTGCTCTTAAAAAAAAAGTCTACTCTCAGGAATTTTATAAATAAAAATGAAAAATATCTCTTTTCCAGATATAAATCCTTACCTGTCTATGGCAACTGGGCAAATGGGTATTTGCAAAGCTGACTGGGTTATAAATCCATACAGAGCTTTGTTTTGGGTTGAATATATATGTTATTACTTGCAGATTCATTAGGTTGTGCATTTTATGTGAACAGTTTTGAATTCCAGAGCTGCTTCACTCCACTGGGCTGTAGATAAAACCTTTCTTCTTTCATGGCTCAGAAAAATCATATACTCTTGAAAGCAAGCTCAGTTTTAATATTAGCCAAATATGTGTACCATAAAAAATGATGTTCATAATTTTGAAGAATTATATTAGCTATAATTTGGGATCACCTGTCACCAACACATACAAACATTATTTTTAATGAGGCTTAGATAATTCAGATTTTACTGTCTTTACTTAGCTAGAGTCTAAAGACTGAAAGGCTACGACCAGGTTTCTGATGCCAACCATGGAAATATTCTTTGAACCAATGTATTGTCATACATGTCATAGAAGACAACCATATTAATGTTCATAGGGATCAATAAACTTTCAAAAATAAGTTATTCTGCTTAATAAGAGCTATAACAAAAACCCATCATGTCATCCATTATAGTGATAGATGAGAGATGGATGAACATCTATCAACATGAAACAAGAATTATCTCTACCAGTGACTCTTAGAACACAGACTTCTAAAGAATGTTAATATATCAAGGTTAAAGGGGAAAAAAAGGCCAGATGACATGTACATGACAGGAATAGAAAATTAAAGAGAAAAGAGCAAGTCCCACTTAAAATGGCAGAAATATAGACTAGTTTGGAAAATTAGAAAATGGGGGAAACGTATGCATACATATAACTGATTCACGTCGTTGCGCAGCAGAAACACAGCGTTGTAAAGGAAATACGCATATGTGTGCTCAGTCACTCAGTCGTGTCTGACTCTTTGCGACCCCAAGGACTGTAGCCCACCAGGCTCCTCTGTCCATGGGCTTCTCCAGGCAAGAATCCTAGAGTAAGTTGCCAGGCCCATCTCCAGGGGATCTTCCTAACTCAGGGATTGAACCTGTGTTTCCTGCCTCTCCTGCATTGCAGGTGGATTCTTTACCCACTGACCCACCTGGGAACCTGTAAAGCAATTATACTCCAACCAAAAAAGTAACTAACTGAAAAAAAGGAAAATGGGAGAAAAATAAATTGGGAAGGTTTTACTGTATATAAAGTGATGAAGAATAATGGATGTTCCTGTTTTCTCCCTACTGGTCACACCCTGGTCGTGCCCTTTGTTACTTCCTGCTTGGATTAATACCCTTCTCTTCCTGCTCCCCCTCCAAATTATTCTTCCAAAGCTGCCCAGCTCCAGTGGATGCACACAATCATTTCACTCCCTGTGCAACAAGGTTCAATGGCTCCCCACTCACGTAGCAACATTTCTTCAAGTCTGGTTCCTGTGCTACCTACCATCCTTGAATTACCTCGAGAGCTTGTTAGAAATTCACATTCATGGAGGCATCTTCAAACCCACTGACTCAAGATTTCAGAGCATGAAGCCCAGGAATGTGCATCCTATCAAAGTGCCCAGGGGATTCTCACATACACTGAGGTTTTAGAGGTTTTTCCTAAGAAAATCAAAACCTCTTTAAATGAAAGACTTTATGGTGCAGTCCCCTGTCATCTCTTCTGCATCATCCTTTGATGTGTGCCTCTTCGTGGTTTATGCTCCAATAAGACTAAAATATGTACCTGTCAGAAATATTGAATTACTTTAAGCTCCCCAGACACAGTAGCTCTGCCATACCTCATTGCCTTGGCACATCCTGTTCCCTGTTTCTAGAATTTCCACCTCCTCTGCCTGGAAAACTTGTGCTCATCTTTCAAGTGTGAGCTATAAGGTCACCTCTTCAGCATAGCCTGCCTAACTTTCTCCCGCAGGCCTAAGTGTTTTTCCTCCTGAATCGCCAATGAATTTTATGCATATACATGCCTCTTTTACAGCATTCATTCTACTGCGCACCATTGTCTGTATATAGGTCCAGCTCTCCACTAGGCTTTAAGCTCTCCAGGTACAAGGTCAGTTTCTATTCATCTGTGTATAACTCCAAGTACACAGTAGATATTCAGCAGAATGAGTGAATGCATATATGTTATTTTCTAAAGTTAGCTTAAAAAAAAAACTAGACTGATTATTTTTCTTTTTCCCTAATAGAAAGGGCTCATCGGCTTCTACCCACAAGCCCTAGGGGGATGCTTCTAAAACCATCTTGACTTTTGTCAACTGGTTGGATGCTTTTTTCTTTTAAGTCACTGCCATTATTGACAGCCTTCATGATGATTAATGAAAAGAACAATAGAAATTTAAATCTCTGATTTTTAGGCATATTTTAATAACTCATTAAGAAATGAATCAAAAAACACTAGTTGCTTTTTTAGTTCAGTTCAGTTGCTCAGTTGTGTCTGACTCTTTGTGACCCCATGAACCACAGCATGCCAGGCCTCCCTGTCCATCACCAACTCCCGGAGTTTACTCACACTCATGTCCATTGAGTCGGTGATGTCATCCAACCGTCTCATCCTCTGTCGTCCCCTTCTCCTCCTGCCTTCAATCTTTCCCAGCATCAAAGTCTTTTCCAATGAGTCAGTTCTTTGCATCAGGTGGCCAATGTATTGGAGTTTCAGCTTCAACATCAGTCCTTTCAAAGAATATTCAGTGCTGATCTCCTTTAGGATGGGCTGGTTGGATCTCGTTGCAGTCCAAGGGACTCTTAAGAGTCTTCTCCAACACCACAGTTCAAGAGCATCAGTTCTTCAGTGCTCAGCTTTCTTTATAGTCCAACTCTCACATCCATACATGACCACTGCAAAAACCATAGCTTTGACTAGACGGACCTTTGTTGGCAAAGTGGTGTCTCTACTTTTTAATATGCTGTCTAGGTTGGTCATAACTTTCCTTCCAAGGAGTAAGTGTCTTAATTTCATGGCTGCAATCACCATCTGCAGTGATTTTGGAGTCCCCCAAAATAAAGTCTGTCCAACAAGTAAAAAGTAGCTTTTTACTTGACAACAAATATGCCTGAAATAAAGAGTTACTTTCTCTTTCTGGAAAAAAGTGATTAAAAACTGGAACTTGGGCAGGGTGACCTTTACCTGAGGGTGGAAATTCAGTCTTACTGGGGACATGATCAGCATAAACAACCCACTACTGTGATCAGAGAACTGAGAGTGCCAGAGCAGTCGTGCTCACGATGAGCAGCCTGCCGATGACCACTGCACAGCCTGCGGCTCCCAGCTCAGCTATGTCTACTTCCACAGCCAAACCTTCCATCCTGTTTAGGAGGAGCTGGAAGGGTGAACGGACACATCTGTGCAACATTTGACCATCAGCCTCCTCTGTCCATCTCCCATCCTCGCACCTCTCTTCCTCTTTGGCAAATGGCCATCCCTGCATCTCAGTCCTGCTCTTCTTCCACAGTCAACCAATCCCTTCTGAGGGTTTAGCTAAGAAGAAATGTTTCAGCTGATGTTTTAGTGCTGAAGATGTGACTATTTAGTTGGGTTTACAAGCACTGGTGATTTATAATATTTTAGGTGTAGAGCAAAGTGAATCAGTTATACAGACATGTGTATATATGAATATTCTTTTTCAGGTTCTTTTCCATTACAGGTTATTACAAGATATTCAGTGTAGTTCCCTGAGCTATACAGTAGGTCCTTGCTGTTTATCTAGTTTATATATCATAGTATATATCTGTTAATTCCAAATTCTTAATTTATCCCTACCCCCGCCCTTATGGTTACAGTTTTTTTCCTATGTCTGTGGGTCGATTTCTGTTTTTCATTTGTATCATTTTTTTAGATTTCACATATAAGTGATATCATATGATATTTGTCTTTCTCTGACTTACCTCACTTAGTATGATAATCTCTAGGTCCATCCATATTCCTACAAATGGCATTATTTCATTGTTTTTAATGACTAATATTCTATTGTGTGTATATATACATATATATGTGTCTGTGTGTATCCATATGTGTACATATAAATATGGATCTCACATATTCTTTATCCATTCATCTACTGATGAACATTTAAGTTGCTTCCATGTCTCTGGCTAGTGCTTCTATGGACACTGGGGTGCATATATCTTTTTGAATTAGCATCTTCATTTTTTCTGTATGCATGCCCAGGAGTGGCGCTGCTGGACCATATAGAAAGTCTACTTTTAGTTTTTTAAGGAACCTCTATAGTGTTTTTCCATAGTGACTATACCAGTTTACAATCCTATCAACAGTGTAGCAGGGCTCCCTTTTCTCCATAGAGCTGGGTTTACATTTTAAAGAGGATTGAAATTTTTAGAGTAAGGAACAAGAAGTAGGGGTGAGGCAGAGTCTACCCCTGACTGCAGGGGTCTGAGTTCAGTGGATGATGCTACCAGTCAGAACCCAGAGACAAGGATCCTAAGGCAGCCATCATCGCATCTCCCCACTGCTTTTCGTTGGAGAAAACCAGACATGAGGATGCAAAACCTTGCCCTGAAAGGGTTAGCAATCTCTGATGTAGATTCTACTCTCTTAGTTTCCACACAAGCATCAGGGGTAGAAGACTTAAGTGTAATAATTATGCCACCACCAAAAATGGTCATTATAGATTATAGAAAAGCATGGCTATACATAACTTGAAAAAGACAAGAGAAGAAGTTTAACTATGATTATAATCATATAAAATCATATAGGTATATAGAAAAAAGATTTATAGGCATCATAGAAAACTGAACATAGTTCATCCTAAGCAACTTATCTTAGTTTTTCATTTCTGCTGTTGTGGTTTTAATACATATGAAAGCACAGTGTAAATTTTAACAGTTATTTCCTGGTCTTTAGTAACTTGCTCCATGATTGTATCAACTCTGCCTTGCTGCCAACTCATCTTCCCCAAAGCAACACCAACCACCTTTAAATAACACTGCCAGAGACAAAACACACAGAAAAAGCAGGAGCACTTGGGCAGTCTCCGATGGGGGCTCAGGGACAACCTGTTCTTCACAGACACTAAACAAAGCTAAAACTGAACTAAAACTAAACATCTAAAACTAACATCTAAAACTCGACATCTGAACATCTTGAGTGACATCTGACATTATCAAAGTCCTTCCTCTCCGCTTCAAAATAATCTTTTCCTCCTATTTATCCTCTAATAGGATAAATAGCTTTATCCACAGCTTTAAAAACATCACTGCAGAATTCAAAGATCCATCCATTGACTCTGTCCCAGAAATGGGATCAGATACAGCTAGCCCTCCGTAACCACTGGCTCCCCATCCATTGATACAGAGGGCCCACTGTCCTATGCCATTTAATACAAGGAACATGAGTGTCTAGATTGTGGTACCCACGGGGGATCCTGGACCCAATGCCCTGTGGATACTGAGGAACGACTGTATGTAACTCAGTGAGTGACCAGGTATCTGTGGAGTACATCAAACATGAGGTATTGTTCATCACTTTCAGCTTTTCTGGGAAGCAAAGACTGCTGCATGTAATTTTCATAAATGGAAAGCTCTGGCCCAGCCCTACAAATCACAAAGGGCTTTTGTGTTTTGAAAATACAAGTCAAGGAACGGAAGTTCTGGATGGATCAAATACCCACCCAACAGGTGATCCATGGGTTGAGCCCACTGGTCAACATAAGTATCCAAACAAGGACAATTTTGGAAAGGAAGAGGGAAAGAAGACTTTGTGAGGTCCCATAAGTGAGTGCCATGCCATAGGCTGCTGAATTTTTCAGTGCGTTCCTTCCAAAGGAAGCAAATGAAAGAACAAGTGGGAGACAATGAACAGATCCGAGTATGCAAACCAGACAGCCAGATTTTAGAAATGCATGCTAAGTCCCACAAGAATGTGTTACGCTTGCAGTCTGTAACGTCCCTCTCCTGTGCCACTGGCTACCTCAGAGGAGATTAGGGTATAACTGCTTTTTTGAGTGAAGCAGGAATTTAAGGTCCTATATTTTAGAGTCACTGTGCCTCAAGAAGCTTTCACTGCAACAATTCTGAATCTTGTTTATTTTTACTTTTCATTCAAAGACTCAGCATTTCTGATGGGAATAACTAAAATCATAACATGCTATTTTCCTACAAATAGCCCAGTAAATAAAACAATGACACCTTCTTTCCCAGTGAAATCACATCTAATCTACCTGTCAGATTCCTGGAACTTCTAGAATAGATTCGTATCTCGAAGTTTCCAAGAGTAGTTAAGTAACTTAAAAAAAAAAAAAAAATCTCATGGAGAAATATGACCAAATAAATTTACCATCACCTGAGAGATAAAAGAATATAGCATAGTTTTGGTCATATGGTTCTTTAAAGTTGAGGATGAAAACTGAATTCATAAATATAATATGCTTCTAATTTAAGTTTATTATAATCTCAAAACAAAACTAATAGTGTTTCCAAGGTGAAATACAGCTTTATTTTTCTTTGTTTGATTAAACAGAATAAGCAAAACATGAGAGACAGAAACTCACTAATGATCCATAAATTTCACCTTATGAAATTATTTTAATTTCTTGCCACAATGGACCTTCCAAAATGGCAACCCACTACAGTATTCTTGCCTGGAGAATCACATGGACAGAGGAGCCTGGCGGGCTACAGTCCATGGGGTCACAAGAGTCGGACATGACTTAGCAACTAAACCACCACTGAGTGCTGAGTGGTCAGCAACTGGCAAACTTATAAAATTATTTTAACTTCTTGCCACAGTGGACCTTCCATAGAGTGGTCAGCAACTAGCAAGCTCTAAGTCTGAACTTCACTTCTTCTACTTCTCCCTATGAAACCTATGTAGGCTTGCCAGAGAAAAGAGAAATGCCCTAAGGTAGAGATCTAGAAAAAAGCAGTGAAAGCAAAATTCTCAGCTACTTTGTCTGTGTGTGTGTGTGTGAGACAGAGAGAGAGAGCGAGGGAGGGAGAGAGAGAGTCAGTGTGACTATTCTGGCACTGACTACAGATTTAAAAAAATTAACGAAAAGGAGACATGGAATACAATCATCATTTAAAACAGATCTAAGGTAAATGGTATAAAAGCTATTTTATGGTTTAAGTAAAAAATATTGATCATATTTTACTTATTCTAGAAAAACACTTTTTCTTGGTTGAAAAAACTTCTACTTAGGGTGAATGTGTGTGTAATTGCACACACACTCGGGAACTCCCTTAAAAAATTTATCTGAAACTGTATTTTTTCCTTAAAGAAGCTGGTTTCAATATGTCAGTGGGGGAAAACAAGTAACACTTCACCACATAGAACAGCATTTTCACAGGGATGTGCTTGTGTACCAATGAGTTTTAACCAAACCTACACACCGGCACTGCTATCATGGACCCATTCCGAAATATCAAAGACTCTGCCCAGTCTACCTGAATAATTCTGGGCTGACACATACTTCAGCGGGGTGGTGAGACCCTCAAGTGATCAATGACGGCACAGTCCCTCTGAAGACAGTTTCCCCAGACACTCTATACTGTTACTGTTGTTGAAGCCTAGATGAGCTGGCTGCCTAAAGCAAAAATAAGTAGACTTCACCAGATTGTGTACAAATAAGGGTGGAGAGAAAGACGTGGTTAAAAGGTGCTTCTGAGAATCTAAAAAGAGGTCAAATTCAGGGCCATTTAAAATACGTCAAGGTTCTAACAACTCTCACCCTTGGAAGCTCCATCTAACATACTATCAAACATATTAAAATACACCCAAATCATAAATCGAATCTTTATTTTCTCCCCTGTGAGATATGTTTTAAGTATTTCACATTTTTGCTTTATAAGCTAAACAATCATCACACAGTTGAGAATTCATGAAGTGCGAAGATCTAAAATAGAAATTGCTTTCAAAAATTATATTTTTATGACCTGTTAAATTTAACAATTAATAAAATCGATATGCTATGTTACAAGTATTCCTCTAATAAAGCTGTAAGCGCAAGTTGACTTCAGATGTTAAAATGTGAAAAAAAAATCTATGTTTTCATAGATAAAATATGGTATAAATTTTTATTCTTCACTTTTCTTTTTGTGCCCTTTGAACAACACTTTCCCCTTCGCAACAAACTTGACCTAATTCTACAAATGTCTGTGCTCGGCAAACTGGGCATGTATGGAGAGGCGATCTCCCTTAAAGGTGGAGAATGCAGATTCTTGAGCCACTGTCTGGGTTTCTAATTACAGCATCAATACTTACTAGCTCTGTGATGTTGGGTAAGCGCCTTGGTTTTCTATTCTATAATGAGAATAAAAGTACTTACCTTCCAGGATTGTTGCCAGGATTATGTTAGTATTTCGTGAGCGTTGAGAACAGTGCCTGATATTCTAGAAGTATTAGTCATGTTACTGTTATTTCAAACCTAATGCATGAAATGGTTCTGAAAGAATCATTCACTTTCCCCCAACAAAGCTGCTCATCTATGGGAACTATGTTGAAGGAAGTGGATAGACCACAAACTTCAGGCAGATATATATCCATATGCCAGGTCTTAGACCAATGTCTTCACCTTCCTTTTCCTTCCCAGAGATTCTTCGCTGGGCTAGGAACTGGGGTGATCCCAAGTTAGGATGAGGATAATTATAGGATAATTATGATAAGGATAATTCTTTCCAGGTTAAAGGTTAAGACACAGGCTCAGGATCAGAGAAGTTAAACACCTTGTCTCTCCAGAATAAATACTAGAGTCAGCTCCCTCTAGCGGCTGAGATATTCAATTACAACTCCCTCCAGCCAGGTGTAATTCTAGGTCTGCTGTCAAGAAAATAATCGAGAAGATGGTAAACCTAAGTGAGGAGCTTCCCTAGTGGCTTAGTGCATAAAGAATCCACCTGCACTGCAGGAGACCCAGGTTCTATCCCTGGATCAGGGAGATCCCCTGGAAAAGGGAATGGCAACCCCCTCCAGTATTCTTGCCTGGAAAATCCCATGGACGGAGGAGCCTGGCTAGTCACTAAACAAGCATGCACACAAACTTAACTGAAAAGTTCTTTCTAAGCCATTAAAGAGCAAGGTGCAAAATAATAAACCAAGTTTTTTTCATGCAGAACTATTGAACATTTGTACAATGTCATAACTATTAACCTTAGCATCATGAAAAGAGCAACTTTAATTAAATGTAACCCCATTGTAGGTATTTAACACCTACTTCAGGGTCCTCTAAGTATAGTCAGTATAAGCTACATGATAAATAGCTTTTTCTTTCCTGAGTTTTTTTTAATGGACGGGGCTCATTAGTTTACATAATCACCCCTAAAACTAGGACAGTGCCCCCCCTGTTGCTCTGTAGTAAAATATTAATCCTACCAAACCAAATATTTGACATGATCTGTTGGGCTTGGAGTGTTTTCCTTAAACCATTAACTTCTCAGGGGTATGAGGAGGCAGGGAAAAAAAGAAAAATACCACATCTTTCACTACAGCTGTGTTACATAAGGACTATATAGCAAAAAGATCCAGATTTTCTTTACAAGTACTGAAATTCTTTTTTAGCAATTTATGTCCTAAACCATATCAGCCACTCAAACCAGCTCTTCTGAAAGGGTCTGATTTTAAAAACACATTGCACATGGTTCATCAGCATATGCTATGTGCTATATGCCGATGAAGGAAGGTTATAGCAAATAAAATGTAAAAGTGTGACTACTTTTTCATTTATAAATTCACTTAAGAAGGCTAAAAACTGTCAACCCACCAGACAAAGATCTTTCCAAATCAAAGCTCTCCTGTTTTTTCATATAAACTTTATACAGACATTTGATTTTTAAAAACCTTATATAAAATACACCCAATTAAAGAGAGTATTTTATTTATTTTTGTTTCCTTCCAACTCCAAAAAGTATATTTTTTCTTTCATGCTATTAAATACACCAACATCAAGGAATATTTTTTAGTATGTACAGTACCATGTAAATCTACATAATTTCATACTCCCTTAAGATAATGAGAAGTGTGTAAGAATACATATATGTGCATGCATACCTGTGTGAAGCAAAATACTGCGTTAGAGAAAGAAGTTACGATTTTTTAGACATTTTTATTTGCTATGTTGGCAATTCATCTAAGTAGCAATATTCTCTCAGCATTTGGACCCACAGGGCTAGAAATGAGCCGTGGAAAAGAAAAACTGACATGCACATTTATGTATTCTCCTTCTTTCTATAATAAAGATCAATTATCTCTCTGTTTAAAAACCAGTGATCCAGAATTTTTAGGGTAATGAAAATATCATACTCTGTATGATACCATAATGATGGATACATGTTATTATACATTTGTTCAAATCCATAGACTCTACAACACAAAGAGTCAATCATAATGTAAACTGAGGACTGTAAGTGATAATGATGTATCCACAGAGGTTCATCTGTGGTAACAAATTCATCACTTTGGTGAGGGCAGTGATGTAATTCCTAAAAGATGATGCTGTGAAAGTGCTGCATTCAACATGCCAGCAAATTTGGAAAACTCAGCAGTGGCCACAGGACTGGAAAATGTCAGTGTTCATTCCAATCCCAAGGAATGTTCAAACTATCACACACTTGTGCTCATTTCACGTGTTAGTAAGGTTATACTCAAAATCCTTCAAGCTAGGCTTCAGTAGTGTGTGAACCAAGAACTTCCAGACGTACAAGTTGGGTTTAGAAAAGGCAGAGGAACTAGAGATCAAATTGCTAACATTCGTTGGATCACAGAGAAAGACAGGGAATTCCAGAAAAACATCTACTTCTACACTAAAGCCTTTGACTGTGTGGATTACAACAAACTGTTTAAAATTCTTAAAGAGATAGAAATACCAGACCATCCTACCTGTCTTCAGAGAAATCTGTATGCAGGTCAAGAAGCAACAGTTAGAACAGGACATGGAAGAATTGACTGGTTCAAAATTGGGAAAGGAGTATGTCAGTGCTATATATTGTCACCCTGTTTAACTTTTATACAGAGTTCAGGTCTGTTCAGTTGCTCAGTCGTGTCTGACTCTTTGCGACCCCATGGACTGTAGCATGCCAGGCTTCCCTGTCCATCACCAACTCCCAGAGCTTGCTCAAACTCATGTCCATCAAGCCGGTGATGCCATCCAACCATCTCATCCTCTGTTGTCCCCTTCTCCTCCTGCCCCCAATCTTTCCCAGCATCAGGGTCTTTTCAAATGAGTCAGTTCTTCACATCAGGTGGTCAAAGTATTTATTGGAATTTCAGCTTCAGCATCAGTCCTTCCAATGGATATTCAGGACTGATTTCCTTTATGATGGACTGGTTGGATCTCCTTGCAATCCAAGGGACTCTCAAGAGTCTTCTCCAACACCACAGTTCAAAAGCATCAGTTCTTCAGTGCTCAGCTTTTTTTATAGTCCAATCCTCACATCCATACATGACTACTGGAAAAACCATAGTCTTGACTAGACAGACCTTTGCTGGCAAAGTAATGTCTCTGCTTTCTAATATGCTGTCTAGGTTGGTCATAGCTTTTCTTCCAAGGAGAAATCATCTCTTAATTTCATGGCTGCAGTCACCATCTGCAGTGATTTTGGAGCCCCCCAAAATAAAGTCTCATTGTTTCCCCACCTATTTGCCATGAATGATGGGACTGAATGCCATGATCTTAGTTTTCTGAATGTTGCATTTTAAGCCAACTTTTTCACTCTCCTCTTTCACTTTCATCAAGAGGCTCTTTAGTTCTTCTTCACTTTCTGCCATAAGGGTGGTATCACCTGCATATCTGAGGTTATCAATATTTCTCCCAGCAATCTTGATTCCAGCTTGTGCTTCATGCCGCCCAGCATTTCACATGATGTACTCTGTATATAAGTTAAATAAGCAGGGTGACAATATACAGCCTTGACATACTCCTTTTCCAATTTGGAATCAGTCCATTGTTCCATGTCCAGTTCTAACTGTTGCTTCTTGACCTGCATACAGATTTCTCAAGAGGCAGGTCAGGTGATCTGGTATTCCCATTTCTTTAAGAATTTTCCACATGGATGTGAGAGTTGAACCATAAAGAAGGCTGAATAGTAAAGAATTGATGCTTTTGAACTGTGGTGTTGGAGAAGACTTCTGAGAATCCCTTGGACAGCAAGGAGTTCAAACCAGTCAATCCTAAAAGAAATCAACTCTGAATATTCACTGGCAGGACTGATGCTGAAGAACCAGTACTTTGGCCACCTGATGCTATGAGCCAACTTGTTGGGAAAGACCCTGATGAAAAATTAAAGGCGATGGAAGAAGGGAGCAGCAGAGGATGAGATGGTTGGACAGCATCACGGACTCAATGGACATGAAATCGAAGCAAACTGCCAGAGAAGACACGGAAGGACAGAGAAGCCTGGTATGCTGCAGTCCATGGGGTCAAAAGAGTCAGACACCACTGAGCAACTGAACAACAACAATAATTCATGTATAGGGCAAGGGGCATGTGGTATATGGGAAATGTCTGTACTGTCCTAATTTTGCTGTGAGCCTAAAACTGTTCTGTTTTTTTTTAAAGTCAAAAATTTAAAAAAAAAAAATCTTGCCCTCTATTTTAGGCCGAAGGACTAAAATAAAACCCCCCCAAAAACACCCTATAATCCCTATCTACCCTTATCTTATCCCTACAGCCCAGAAAAATAAAGCCCAGCCTGGTCCAGGCTCTCTCTCCAGGCTCAGCACTTAACACGTCTTCTGTCTTCGCTTCTGTCTTGTTCCCCACACTGCGCTCACCAGGAACCACGCTCCCGGCCTTGTAACCACAACACAGACTCTCATCCCACTCCATCTGCCCCTGCCGTGCCCTCTGCCCAGGTGGGCCCCCCCCCCTGCCAACTCCTCTTCTCTTCCTGATTGATATCTTTTCATCCTTCTACAGCCAAAGAGCATCTCCTCTGGGAGCTCCCTGCTGAAATCAAGTCAGACAGAATTAATCCTCTCTCCCCTTGTCTGTTATTATTTGACAGTCAACGGTTTTCATGTTGGTCTTCCCTGAGGGAAGGTCATGGGTCACCCATCCTGGAAGCCCAGCCTCTGTTGTGGGGTCATTCCTGGCAATCAATGCGTGTTTGCCGGGTGAATGACAGGTTCTACAGTGTATGTCTACACGTCGGTGGCTTCAAATCTCTTTGAGCAGTAGGAGGTACACAAGCAAAAAACGAGGCTCACGCCCCCTTCCTGCTGCACTACTTCCTGGAGTTTTCATTACCCTGTTGATACAGTGCTGAGTTTTTTTCCTACCTGGATTGTTTCTACTCCCCTCCCCATCTGCCATACCCTTATTCCATCTACCCAAATCTTATCCTTCCTCCAAGACTGGCCTCCTACCTCACTCACCCTGAAGGCCTTTCTCAGTTACACAGACATGCCCAGACAGGCTCCAGGCTGAAGGAAAAGAAATAGTTTAAGTTGTAAAATCACTCCAGGCCCTACTGCTCACGTAAGCCTGGCCCTGAAGAGGCCTGATTTGGTAACAGGGAAGGGAAAGGTCTCAAAACTGTGCACAGGATCTTGCCTTGACCAAGAGCCTGATCTTCCCAAGAGCAGACTCTCGTGCCCCTTGTCAACTACAAATTGGCTCTTGCCAAGAGCATTGCCAACAACTGAACAAGGGCATTTGCCATCTGCCTCTGCAGAGACTGAACCCTGAGCTATTGCAGCTGCTCACCGTCAACACCCCCTGAGGGAGTTCAGCATGAAGTGAGGCGCTCTGTGCTCCAGGGAATCTGGTGGGACAGGTCTTTAGGAGCAGATTTTATGATTTCAATCCTTGCATCTCCTCATATCTAGAAAAGCACTAAATCTCTTCATGGTGACATCAGATCCTCCTGACTAGCAAAAAAAAACCTTTTGTAAAATGAGTGCCTAATAATATTGAACTCCACCTTCCCCAAAACCTTATATATTGACCTTCCTCCCATTGCCTCTTTGGAGCAGTCTCTCTGAGCTATCTGAGGTGCTGCCTCCCTGGCTGCAGTCCTCATTTTGGCCCAAATAAAACTTAACTTGCAAGTCTCAAGTTGTGCATCTTTTTTTAGCCGAAACCCTCAAGCTGCTGGAATCACAAAGGCCTTTGTCATTTGTCAAGCATTTCTTCTGGCCCCTGTCTTCCACTTCCCATCCATGTGCCCTCACCCCAAACCCCTTAATTCCATGGTCTCTGCCCAGATCAGTGTGGACCCACCAGCATGACTACACAGGGGACTGACCACTCTGCTACTTGAAACTGTTTCGCTTTGCTGCTGTGAAACTGCTCACCTGGTTTCCCTCCTAACCCCTGGGCACATCCCCTCCTGCTCCTCTGCTTTGATCTCAGGATCTGCAGCCTCACAGGGTCTGTCCTGGAGTCTGTCTGACCTCATCACCTCCCATGGCCTTATGTAACGCCCCCTGGCCTGGAAGTCCCCAACCAGCTTCTCCAACAGAACCGAACCTTTCTTCAGAATTCAGACCCCACATGGGTATCACACAGACTTCTCAAATTTCACATAAAATCAAACTCTTGTTTTGCCATAAGCTGCTCCTCCTCAAGCCTTCCTTCCCTTAGTAACCAGAACCACCTTCCACTCTCTTACTCTGGCCAACAGTCCAGAAGCTGTCCTTGACTTTCCCTTGACCTGCTTCTTCCAACTCATCTGCCAGCAAGTCCTACACACCGTCCTGCAGAACAAGGCCTGACTTCAGTCACTTTTCTCCAACCTCACCACTCACCCTCTGGGCCAGCCACCATCATCTGCCCCCCATACCTCCCCCAACCCTCCTCCCCCACCCTCCCCCCTACCTTCCCCTACATCCTCTTTCCCTCACACACTCCCCCCCTCACCCATGTGGCTCTTCCTTAGGTTGCTCTTGCCCTAGCTGGAGGAGGTTCTCTCTACTTGGAATTCTGGTCATTCTAGTCCAACCAGCATGTTACACCCACAGAGAAAAAGAAGCCATCAGATCACCCTATTTAATTTCTTGTCAAATCACTTGTTATTCTCCGATGGTTTCTTGGCTTGTATGTTTATGCTGAGTGTTCTTCCCTGCCCCCCACCACCCCATCCCCATGTGCATGCATGCTCAGTTGCTTAGTCGTGTCTGATTCTATGTGATTCCACAGACTGTAGCCTGCTAGAAAACAAAACAAAACAAAAAATCCCATGGAATTTTCTAGGCAAGAATGCTGGAGTGGGTTGCCAGTTCCTGCTCCAGGGGCTCTTCCTGACCCAGAGATCAGCACTGAGTCTCTCACGTCTCCTGCACTGGAAGGTGGATTCCTTACCACTGCGCCACCCGGGGAACCCTGGCCCCATTGTTAGCTCTGTGGGAGCAGAAACCTTCTCCACGCTGTTCCGTGATGTGTTTGTTCTCAGAGCTAGAACACAGCCCGGTCAGTAACTGATGCTCAGACTGCACGAGCGCTGTATGAATGAAGGTCTGTCCGTGCCAGCACTCATGTCTCCCATGTCACCTCTCAATACTTTCGGCCAAAAGACTTTGGGATGCATAGTCCAAGATGCCTCTGTCTTCTCTCCATTTACATTTGATGATAACCTATGCTCCATAATATATAATATATACTCCATATACTCTATGTTCCATAATCTGATGCCATGAGTTAATTTTTGTACTTCTCCAGAATTTCTATCTTTAATAAGATTTTGCAGAAGGTATGCCACTGGAATAGACCATTCGTCAATAAGTTGCCAGTTACATTAAAAAAAATTACTCTAAGCCAGCCTTCCCCTCATCAGCTTGGTAACTATTACTTGCTAATCATCTTCTCTGTGCCTGGTACTTAATCATCCCCATCATTGAAAGATAAGCATTGACTTCTGTATTATACAGATGAAGAACCTGGGCTCAGAAATACTATATAAGTAGAACAGAGTCCTTTAAAGCAAGTGACACAGCTGCATGAGCCTTGAAAATGGTAGGTTAAAACATCTCAGAGGGAGGTCTAGATACATTAAACAATGTGTGTGTGTGTGTGTGTTAATCACTTAGTCATGTCACTCTTTGCGACCCCATGAACTGTAGCCCACCAGGCTCCTCTGTCCTTGGGATTTTCCAGGCAAGAGTACAAGAGTGGGTTGCCATTTCTTCCTCCAGGCGGGGGTTTTCCTGTTCCAGGGATCAAACCCAGGTCTCTTGCATTGCAGGCAGATTTCTTACCATCTGAGCCACCGTATTAAACAAAATAACTACCTATGCACCTTTAAATCAGCAGCCCAAATCCCAGCTTCTGTCATAATCATGAGAAGGATCAGATCCAGAGTCACACATTCAGATTTCTGGAACAAAGCTAAGCAGGGCCATCTGTGATCAAGAAGAGGCAGCACCACAAAAAACAAGGAACATTAACTCGAGTCTCCGGAGCTAAACCCACACACTGGCTTCACCTGGGGTCTCACCCACCAACGCTGCAGTTTGTGACAGCCCTGGGGATGTTTCAGATCCTCCTAATGAAGAAGCTGCACACAGCTGTCGGGAACATGGGCAGCAAAAGGTTAGAACTTTAAACTGTGTCTCTACCCTTCCTCTGAAATGAAGTCAGCCACATGGCCACAGCAATGCACACCACTGAACTCCCTACGTAAAAATGCTAAGTCAGAGCCCTAACTCGTTGATGAATGGGGGAGCATTCCTTGATACACATTCCCGTGTCCTGCAGATTGACTGTAAAACTAAATCTAACTAGACAATGAACCCTGTGTCGCTGGGGAAATTAATCACCAGCAAAAGGGCACTGCAGCCCAACAGTGGTCGTAGGCTGGCAACCTCCTTCCAGCAAACTGCACATAGGTGCTTTAATGAGGGAGAAAATATGAGCTAAGAGAACTGTAGTCAAATCATTTCCTACAGAAGGGGAAGCACATGAACTGACGTGGTGATATCTGGCGCCAAAAGATGAGCTAGGGAGAATAAAAAGCTGTCAAAGTCAGGTGTCATCACTAAAGCTGAGACAGCCCAGGGCGTGGGCTCAAGCTGCAATATGACATTCTCAAAGGGAGCACGAGTTTTGTTCCTAATGTCAGCCCTTTTAGTGATTTTTATTGATGTCATTTTTCTTCAGGACTCGCTGGTTCTCCCAGACCAGCAACAGGAGATTCCAACAGAATGTCATGATGTCATCAGAAACACACACTTTGATAAATAATAAAAATTTCCTGTCATCCTTAAACGCTCTTTTTTTGGACATGATTTTCCTACCTATGCAGGTAATGATGTCCAGCACATTCATATCACTCTACGGCCTCTCTAATTGACCCTCACACCAAACCCTGGTTAGAATCAACTTCAAGCCTCCTTAAGACACATGGAAATCCTTAAGGTAAGTACACATGGGGACATGCACACACAGACACATACACAGTGACGTCCTGGTACAGAATGGGGTAAAGAAGATGTCGTGAAGGGAAGAAGAACATTTCACCTACAGAAAGGTGAGATGTACTAGGCCATCACAGAAAGAGAAATAGGTCCCACTGCCATCTTTTCAGATTCAGACACTCTGGATGGTAACTTCAATCCTATAAAGTTAGGGATGATCTCCTCACCTGTGAAGTGGGCACACCACCACCAAAGAATTCCACCTACTCTGCCTATTTCCCACAAAGTTGCAGCCTCAAACATTACAAAGAACTACATGATGGGATAAAGTTCAGACAAATAAACAGTAAGAGTGACCTCACTGGGCTTTTATGAGGAACCAATTAGAATTTGTATGTGAGAAGTGTCCTTAAATTGGAGAGCTCTGTACAATTACTGAGCCAAATTGATCTTGGCAGAGACACAGAGTTTTGAATGCTTCTCCAGAAGCAATATCGCTCTACAACCCTCAGACCCAAAGTGGGTCAGAGAGTCCCTTGAAAAATGGAATTCCAAAATTAACTGGGGCAAAAAATAAGGCTGCCCTAGCCTTCATTATCCTTCAACAACCCAAATCAATTCAGAGGGTGATGGAATGCATGTTCCCCTAAATACAAGTTAGGAGTGTTGTTTTTGTTTTGTTTTTAAGAAGCATCTAAAGCTTCTGGCCAATTTCTATCAAAATAAATCCAATGCAACTATGCCAATTTCACAACACAATTCCCATTGGCAGATGCTGCTGTCGCAGTTGCTCCTACCATTTGACTGATTCCTTAGTGTTTAGCCACTAAGATCGCAACTGATCCTCAGAATCCATCTTAACATGGAGTTGTGAGTGCCTCTTACACAAGGGTAGTGAAAAGTGTTTACTATTAGCCATCTCTAGAAGAGCGAAATGAGCAAATGACTGACAGTCAAATGGCTTTCCAAAATGAAATTTTCTACTTTGGGCTGATCATTTCCAACAAATAAAAGTATTAATACCAAATAATAATTTCATTCATCTAAACCATCTGGTCAGCTATTCTGGGTAACATTTTGCAAACCCCTCACACTGGAAGGCTGAAAATGCACAGTGCTCCTTGAGTCACACATTGTGTTATTGTATCATGTGAAAAAGGCAGCAGGTTACAAAATTCTCCCTTTAAACTTTCTGTGCCTAAATGACATCTCCCCTACTGAACTGTACAGAACTTCACAGTCCAACACTCATTTTTCTTTAGTATAGTTCTTGTTCTTTCTTGAGAAAAGAACAGCTAACAGCCACCCCTACAGTCCAACTCCTTAAGTAAGAGAGAAAGAGAGAAAGAGACTTCTGTCACTGCTAGAATTTCTCAGGTCTTCACTGAATCACAAAAGGAGCTTTTCCGCCTGGCTTCTGGGGGCATCTCTAGGGGACATAGAGGCTGATGACCCAAATTCAGGCTATTCAGGTGTTTCTCCATTCAGAGCATTAGGCTCATGATCCAGTTAGATGGACTCAAGAAATCTCAGCTGCAAGCTGCAGCTGAACACACTTCTCAAGGTCAGCGCCTGTACTCCGAGGTACGCACAAGTCACTGTATTTCTCTCATTAAGACCCAAACCACAGGAGCACAAGCCAAGGCAGATTCTGCAGAGCATCTGCCTCCCACCCGCAGCCTAATAGAGAGGCCTCGGCGTCTCTGCTGCTCCTCCCTCCCTCATCTCCACCCCGTCACATCAAAGCCCTGGAAACAACGCTGAGCTCCGGGACGCTGCACCTCCAGCAACAGGTGGGATGTCCCACTTGGCCGTGATGCCCTCATTTTCAGATCTGACATCACTAAACACAATTAAAAGAGATATTATTATCTCCCCAGCTGATTTCTCTCCCAATTCCCTATTTCCTTCTGAGCTATGACAGTGCCGCTGGTCTGCATCTTGCCTCCCATCTTTCAGCTTGTCCTGTTGACTCTTCTTCCATAGCACCTGCCTCATGCTTCCTTTCCCTTCTCAATCTCATCTTTCTAGATCTATGGTTTTTCTTCCTTTTTTATACTTTGCGTCCTCCATTCTATTCATACCATGTTTCTCCAGTGCAGAAATCTTACTGAAGATTTTCCTGGTTAAAAACCTCAGACACGCCCCACTCTGAGGAGATAAAACCCAAATCTCATAGACTGGCATGTGACAGACACTACAGTCTGTGCCCGACCACTCTTTCCATGAAGTGCCCTCTGCCCACACTCGAGGTTACTCAAGCTCTCAGACAAGCTGGCTCATTTCCATTTCTGATCACGTTTTCATCATCCCTTCCACCCCTACTCACCCCTGGTGACCTTCCTTCTATTCACTTACTTCCCCCCAATCGGCCTTCAGGGTCCAGTTCAAGTCATGCTCCTACATTTCTAAATCCTCTGGCTGTGCTACTAATGTGGCCTCTGTAACATAACCCATTCCATTTTATTTTTTCAGGTGTCCAGGCTTAACTAAATTGTTACTCAAAACCAAAATAAGTTCAAGGAAAATAAGAACTCCTCTTCTTGATATGTCTTATAGTGAGTAAAGTGAAATTGCCCAGTCGTGTCCGACTCTCTGTGACCCCATGGACTGTAGCCCACCAGGCTCCTCCATCCATGGAGTTTTCTAGGCAAGAGTACTGGAGTGGGTTGCCATTTCCTTCTCCAGGGGATCTTCCCAACCCGGGGATCGAAGCCGGGTCTCCCACATTGCGGGCAGATGCTTTACCGTCTGAGACACCAGGGAGCCTGACGTCTTATAGTATCAGCAGAGCAAACCAACCAAAGTTGGTTCTATTTGCTTATTCACTGATATGCTACAACTTACAAATAGTGAGATGACTTCCTAAGGACTGATTTTAGAACACAGAAAAACTAGAATGGGTGCATTTTAGGTTTTGCCTTCCTTTAATAAACTTTATTCTCATTACCACAACTCACCCAATGGCTATCCAACCTTGGAAGCTCTTAAGAAACTTCCATTTGGGGAGGGAAGAGGAAAATAGATAAGTTTATTTTCTATAAAAACAAAAGGAAAAATTATATCTGGTTTTAATAATGTGTTAAATTGATGACAGCAGTTTCAAAGTATATCCTCTCTCATGTTCATTCATAACCACACTAACAAACTTGTACATATCATACAATAACACAGTGTCTCAGAATAAGCAAACAATAAAAATATGGGTATGCTTTTCAGCCACCTATATAGTGGACTCCAGAGTGAAAAATAAAATCACCTGGAAGCTCCAAAGAAGCAGGGAATAGAAGTGAAAATGTCTTTGGAGACAGGACAACCACAGAGTTCAAAGTGCAGAGCTCCAATTCACTGCAGCCACTGCTGCTTCACTGGAACACACACAGTTAAGCAAAAATTGACCAAATGATTACACCACCCAAAGCAATCTACAGATTCAATGCAAGCCCTATCAAACTACCAATGGCATTTTTCACAAAACTGGAAAAAAAATCACAATTTGTACGAAAACACAAAGAACCTCAAATAGCCAAAGCAATCTTGAGAAAGAAAAACAGAGATGGGGGAATCAACCTTCCTGACTTCAGACTATACTACAAAGCTACAGTCATCAAGACAGTATGGACAAAACAATAAAATACATTTTTTGTCAAATTCTTTCAGTTCTGTTTTCACAAAAAATATAACATCAAATGGACTCTTACTTATTTCAATAGCTGTAATAATTTATTATTACATTAATTACATATTACATATTAATAATTTATTACAGCTATATAATAATACTTATTATCTTTGTTCCTTTAGGAAAGAGACAATGGCCATTGTAAGCTTGTGGTATAACCTGATTGGTCATTAAGGTGGAGGCCAATGACTCATGACTGTGAAGCTATTATGAGACCTGTGAGTCCAAATACTGCCAACAGCCTGAAAAAACAAAGCCACGCACAGAGGCCCTAGTATTTTTCCCCCACACGTCTTTGGCTATTGTTGTGATCAATAAATTAGAAAATATTAAATGTCCTGATTTCACAGTCACTTTCTGCTTTCTGTCTTTCTGCTTAATCAAGAGATAATGTTCAATCAGGGGATTGTACGGGATGTTCTACACAAAGCCTGACATTAAAGAGGATTCCCAGAATGACAAAGGTGAGACCATCTATCCCAGATCCCTGATGCTGACCCCATATGTCACCCAATGTCACACAGATCTGAGGCTTTTCAAGCTCTCCAGCTGCTGCTGGGCTCCACACAATGACTATTAAGTTCAGCTTCTTTTATAACTCCCATCACTGATAGAAGGCAATAAATGAAAATGAGTTGAGGATGGTGGTCAATGGATGCTAAAAGGATAAATAAGTCACTAATGCATCCATACGCTATCTCACACTGAGCTAAACCAAAAGCCCATACATTCAAGGTTTCAAGACCATGCTCTAAGTTATAGAAAGGAAACAATGAATGGATAAACCAAAGCACATTATAAATCATCACACACAAAATATCTGGATCTACATTGTGGGGCTATGAACCATCCAGATGCCCACGCTGGATCCCCCTGGACTCAGGAGTGAGCCCACAGAGCCCCCTTTATTAAACACACAGCACACTTGCCTGGGAGGGGAGTGGGAGGAGCAGCATGGGATTTTCATCACCCCATCAGTGTCATCACACTTCAGTCAAACTGTTTCCTTGCTTGTTTCCTACACGGCTGGGAGCTCCCTGAGGGGAGGGATGGAGTCCCATTCATTGTCTTCTCTTCTAGACCACGCCTGGCTCTCAGAAGCAAAATGACTGGGGAGTGAAGTGGGGCACACGGAGCCCCATCAGTGGGGCAAGCGGCAGGAACAGCAGTGCACACCAAGAGGCCTAGAGCACAGTCCACAGCAGGGCCTCCGACAAGGGAATTGTAAAAGCTGCCAGGGAGAAAAAGTGAGCCAAAGCAAGCACTCTGCAGTGGGCTGTAACTGCAAGTCATTCTGTGGCTTTTACCTGGAGCCTTGCTCAAGCTTGCCCAGATCCCACTGCCTGTAACGTGTCAGGAAGCCATCACATACATGAAAACTGGAGGCAAAGATTCCATGAGGTGGGGCTGAAACGTACCATCAACCAGACAGCAAGGGGTTCTCTCCTCCAAGCAGATACAGACAGATGGACACACACGCTCAAAGGCATCCAGAGTCTGGAAAGTTAAATCAGCACGTGATGAGGGAGTAAGTCCCCTGGGCCACGGGAAAGAGGCTGGGCATCTTCCAACACTCGAGTATCTTTACCCTTAAGGATGCCCTTGGGCTTGTACCTCTCTCCCTGTCTCCCTGTCTGGCCCTGACAGCTCCAGCCACACTGGTCTGTCTCTTTCATGAACTATCTTGACTAGTGGTCCGTGCTGTTCCCTGGCTTTCGTTCCTGGGAGGAGTCAGGGTGCCGGAGTGAATGGAGCACTGGATTAAGAATCAGAAAAGCTGGTTCGAGTCATATGACTCCTTCAGCCCTTGGTCCTCCTTCTGTGACACAGAGGTAAAGGGGCCCACATAGAGGGTCAAGTGAGGATCACAATAAAAGTGGGAGAATATAGTTCACCGTTCTATTTGGCTTCGATGGTTGCTGTACTGTTAACACAGACTTGGTAGTTTTAAACAGTGGAAATGGATTCTCTCAAATTCGGTAGTCAGAAATCCAAAATCAGTATCAATTGGCCCCAATCAAGGGATCGGCAGACCATGCTCCCTCGGGAGGCACTGGGGAGAACCTGTTCCTTGCCTCTTCCAGTTTCTCTGTGTCAAACCTCCCTCTTAGTACATTTGTTGATAGGATTTATAACCCACAGGATAATCCAGCATGATCTCTTCATCTCAAAATCATTAAAATGAACCACAACTGCCAAGGCTCTTTTTCCTAATTAGATAACATTTGTTGGTCCCAGGGATTAGGATCTGATATCTTTGGGGCCACCATTCAGGCCTCTCCAACCATCAACTACATTCAGAGTTAAAGTACAATTCTTGCCACATATTCTTTCATTTATTTATTTAAAATTAATTAATTTTAATTGGAGGATAATTGCAATATTGTGGTGGCTTTTGACATACATCAATATGAATTGGTCACAGGTACATGTTTCAATGCTATTCTCTCAATTCACCCCACTCTCAGCTTCTCCCATTGAGTCCAAAAGTCTGTTCTTTACATCTGTAAAGATGCCCTGCACATAGGATCACTGGTACTGTCTTTCTAAATTCCATGTACATGTGTTAATATACAATATTTGTCTTTTTCTTTCTGACTTACTTCACTCTGTATAATAGGCTCCAGGTTCATCTTACTCATCAGAACGGACTCAAGTGCATTCTTTTTCTTTTATAGCTGAGTAATATTCCATTATGGATATGTACCACAACTTCTTTATCCATTCATCTGCTGATGGACACCTAGGTTGCTTCCATGTCCTGGCTATTATAAACAGTGCTGCAATGAACATTGGGGTACACGTGTCTCTTTCAATTCTGGTTTCCTCAGGGTATATGCCAGCAGTAGGATTGCCTTAGACACCCCTGGGACAACGTTAAACACCCCACCATTCAAATCATAGGCATCCTAGAAGGAGAAGACAAAAGGAGAGGGCATAAGAAAATATTTGAGGAGATAATAGTTGAAAACTTCCATACTTTGTTCTTAATTCTAATCATCACAACTAGGACTGAGATCCTTTGAGGCTAAGAACAACTCTTAGACTTTGCAAGTCCCATGATGGTTTTTAAGGTGTTATTTGTTCATATAGAAAATAAAGCCCTATTCCACTTAATTTTTAGTTCCCAGCATTGGATCCCATGTAAAAATTCTAACATAGTGTCAAGTGTTTCATTTTTTATTTCTAAAATACCCAGACTTTCTGTTGAGAGAAGCTAGGGAAGGAGGAACTGCATGGTAGATGCCTCCACTGTTACAGCCAACTGCCTTGCACTGAGGGTCATGCCACGTATTGTCAGTGAAAACTGTTCCAAACTATCACCTGAATACACAGGCAGGAGAACTACGAGAAGTAAAATTGCCATATACACCAGACAAGAGAGTGTGAACTCCATGCAGCCTGAGTCATCTCAACGCAAAGGAAAGAAAAGCAGCAGCTAATTGGGAAGAGCTTGATGAAGCCTTAAGATGGGGTGGTAAATCCATTCACGTATTTTTTTCCTGCAACTATTTGCTGAGGACACACTATGGGCCAGATACTAGGGACCCAGTCATGAGCAAAATAGGCGAACTATTGTCAATTTTAAAATTCCGTGCTAGTTGGGAAAATAAACTACAAGTAAACAAACAAATATTGAATGGGGATATGCTTCTCCAGTGGCTCAGACCATGAAGAATCTGCCTGCCACGCGGGAGCCCTTGGTTCGATCCCTGGGTTGGGAAGATCCCCTGGAGAAGGAAATGGCAACCCACTCCAGTATTCTTGCCCGGAGAAGCCCATGGACGGAGGAGCCTGGCAGGCTACAGTCCACGAGGTCACAAAGAGTTGGACACGACTGAGCAATTAACTAACATAGGGCTTCCCTGGTGGCTCAGACAGTAAAGCGTCTGCCTGCAGTGCGGGAGACCTGGGTTCAATCCCTGGGTTGGGAAGATCCCCTGGAGAAGGAAATGGCAACCCACTCTAGTACTCTTGTCTGGAAAATTCCATGGATGGAGGAGACTGGTAAACTCTGGTCCATGGGGTCGCAAAGAGCTGGACACGACTGAGCAACTTCTCTTCTCTGAGAAAACTAACATTCACCAAAGGAAACATCATGAAGCAGGTCTGGATAGGGGGGAGGTTGGGGACACACTTCTCCTAGAGGGGCAGGGAAGGCCTGCCCCAGTGACAGGGGCAGTGACATTGGCAGTGACAGGGGCAGCAGACAATGTCTGCTGCAGTGACATTTAGTTCAGACATTGAGTGAAAGAGCTCAGGTGACTGAGGAACAGGAAGGAGAGTCTCCTCTAGCTGTCCTGATCAGCTAGAATAAGTTGATGTGCCAGAAAATGCAGTGCTCAGTAAGATCATGTTAAAAGGACCCAGGAGTCAGCTGGAAAGACCTCCCGCTGATGGATTTTGGGACAACGTGACCAACAAAAAGAGGAATACTGGTCATGGATCCTTATGCACCAAATATAGGTTATCTATTTTATTCTTTAAAAATATGCATGAATCAATAATAACATTCCTAAAAATGGGGAGAGAGAAAGGAGGAAAACTTCCTCTGTAACAGAAAAACACTGGAGAAGGCAGTAGCACCCCACTCCAGTACTCTTGCCTGGAAAATCCCATGGACGGAGGAGCCTGGTAGGCTGCAGTCCATGTGGTCGCTGAGAGTCGGAAACGACTGAGTGACTTCACTTTCACTTTTCAGTTTCATGCATTGGAGAAGGAAATGGCAAGCCACTCCAGTGTTCTTGCCTGGAGAATCCCAGGGATGGGGGAGCCTGGTGGGCTGCCGTCTATGGAGTTGCACAGAGTCAGACACGACTGAAGCGACTTAGCAGCAGCAGCAGTAACAGAATTAGAAAACTGCCACTTGAAAAATAGCAACAAAATAACTGATTCAAGCCAGGTCATCAAAGAATGCAAAAACCACTGGGTAAAATTTTATTGAGAAAAGGATATTCATATGATCTCAAAACAGTACTCTGGAGATTACTTAATAAAGCAAAAAGCATAAAACTGCATGGGAAAACTTTGGCAGGCACCAGATTTGGGGCTTTGCAGTATGATGCTATGAGTAAGACATTTTCATCTGTTCTTCTCAAGTATGTTTAACCCGAATCTAATGATCAAGAAACCATCAGATAAATTGAGATTGTGGGATAGTCAACAAAACAGTTTTCCTATATTCCTGAAAAATGTCAGTGTTATGAAAAGACGGAAGAAAAATCTAAAACTGTTCTAAAGGAGACTAAAGAGACACGGCAACTAAAGGAAACATGTACTTTTAAACTAGATTCTGGAATTTAAAAATGCAACTCTAAAGAACTTCGGAGGGGATAATTGGAGAAATTTGAGATGGACTGCATATGAGATATTACTATAATCAGGTTCAACTTGGGAGTATAATGATGTTACGATTATGAAGGAGAAAGCACATGTCCTCAGGAGATAAATGTTGGAGTATTTTGGGGTGAAATGTCTGAATGTTTGCAAATTACTCTCAAATGGTTCAACAAACAAACAAAAGCAGTCATTTAATATTTATACGGGCTAAAAAAGAAGGAGGCAGGAAGACACAGCAAATGTGGAAAGTGTTAATCAGTGAATCAAGGTGAACATGGGTGTTGGCCGTACTATTCTTTCAACTTTTTTTGTAGATGTGGATTTTTTTTTTTTTTTTTTTTGTTAAGGTGAAAGGGTAGGCGAGAATATTTCAGGTACAGGAGACAAAAAGGTTGCGACACAAACATTCTTCGAGTGGTCAAGAAAAATCAGAATCCAATGGGACCAGAAGGAAAGGAGTGAGAGACAGCAGGAACGGGTCGTGGAACATGGGAGGCAGCCCCTGGCAGGCTCTGAGCAGAGGAAGGACGGACACAGCAAAGACCACTCTGAGAGCCGAGACTGGGTGCAGGAGGGCAGGGGTTGAATGGAAGTGAGGAGGGTAGGTAAGTGAGGAGGCTTAGAAATCCAGGGATATGACTTCTGACTCTGAACTTAAGATAGAGCCAAGTTGATATTTTATATAAAGAGGAGAAGAAAAACAATTCCAATACCACTGCAGGAAAATAAATGTTCTCTCACTTTGGAGTATCCCCATACTGTTTTATTAAATGGATCCAGTAATAGTTCACCTGAGCATACTGTCATGGAAAGAGTAGTAGAAAAGCATATGAGTCCATGAAATTTAGCTCATTTCCTCTTCACCTGAGATCATGGGTACAGCTGTCCCGTTTTCATAATGTCTCATAATCGTCACGTTCCATTAGCATATGCAACATCCTCGATAACAAAGGTCAGGTTTTGAAGTTCATTTTGAATGCTGGGTTTTTAAGAACAGTACAAAGCTAATAATAATAATAAAACAGAATGCCCAGGTTGGAACTCTTCACAAATGATATCTAATTAATTCTTATAACACCTCCAAGAGGTATTATTAGCCCCATGTTACTGCTGGAGAAACTTGATAGCTTTTTTTTTTTTTTAATTCTGCATTTGTATCACTCTTCTTGTTGAGACACCTCTAAGCTTTACATTGTCATCGCCATCTTTTGCTTTCAAAGAATATCACAACTTAATTCTCTTTTCAATAGGGTGGGTGTTAATGGCCATAGCCACATTTTAAGTGTAGGAAATAAGTTTTTTAAGTGATGTGAGATGTTTTTTTCCTAGTCTCGAAGTGATACAGTAACAAAATGGAATATATGGTAGAACTCTATGCCGCCCTATCCCACCTACACACAGTATTTTTTTTCATTTGCCCCAAGATGATCTAATAACTGGGAGATAACTGCTAAACGTGACACAGAATAATTTTAAGATATTCCAGAACCAAAAATCAAAATTTGGTTAAGTGAAGAAGTCATAATATTTGACACAGAAAAACTGTGTAACAATAAATACTCCTGATGGATGAAAGCCAAATGAATCTCTCAGTGTGGGTGGTACGAAGGAAGTTTCCAGGCTGCTTGCACTTTGGGTGGAGCTCCTACTTCAGGTCTGAAGAGGCAGGTCTTCTAATAGGGCTCAAAAAGTGTGAGACCATCACGGCAGTGTTGAGACACTCTCACCCCAGGGCTGCAGCAAGCCAGCCCTGGCCGAGGGAACGATGCAGACTGCTGAGGATAGGGCAGCAGGAGCTATCAGTGCCTTGGGGGCCTATGGCCTGATTTCCAAACGAAATCAATTTAACCTTCATTGTGTCACTTGGGCTCTGTCTAAAATAAAACTTTTTTAAAAAGAGAAATATAGGGCACCACAATTCGAAACACGTTCCCCAGCCCCATAACCACACTCTCAACAGAGGACTAAAGAATTCACTTGTATGGTGACCCAAAACACCAGGGAAGCCCACGTTAGTTGCTCAGTCTTGACTCTTTGCAACCCTACAGACTTTAGGCCAGCCAGGCTCCTCTATCCATGGCATTCTCCAGGTAAGAACACTGGAGTGGGTAGCCATTCCCTTTTCCAGGGGATCTTCCCTACCCAGGGATCAAACCCAGGTCTCCTGCATTGCAGGCAGATTTTTTTTTTTTTTTTTTTTTTACCGTCTGAGCCACCAGGGAAGCCCTGAGGTCCAGACAGAGTAACAAAATCACCTCCCTGTAAACATCATATTCTGTTCGGAATGCAAAATTTGAAATGACTAAGAACTGAAGTGTGTTCACGTGTAGACACTTCACTTTATGCCACAGAATAAGAGTGCGGGCTCTTCCCCCAGAGGCCTGAGTTTTAATGGGATCAAGCCACTTTCCAGACATTGTGGGTATAATTTACTGTTCAAACTTGGGGGGTGTTAAAGTGAAAGAGGGGGCGCTTTTACTAATGACAATGGGACAGCAGGCATCAACCGAACAGCACATAGGCAGACTGACGTGTGTGGTCACTATAGCTAAGTTTGTTTCTCTGAGTCTGTTTTCAGTTCTGTCAAACTGTCTGACGGGCCTCACAGGCCTCGTGTGAGGACTACAGGAGTTAATGCATGGGGAGCACTAAGAATATTCACATATGGGCCAGGTAGCAAGCTCTCAGTGAAACTAAGCCACCCCACATGCAGATACCTAAGTGATTTTAGCCTCCTGCTCAAAACCGTAAGCCAAAGAGAAAAGTTAGCATGAACAAGTGAACGCATAATGAAAAAAGAAGAATCATTATGTCAGAAACCAAGGCCCCTGAAAGGCTCTCAGGGCCTGGCCACAGGGGCTCCTAAGCCTACAGGGGCAAAGGCTTTGAGAGGATAACATGTTCCAGGGACCCAGAGGGATGTGAAAGCTCTGCTTGCCATCTGACCTCATAAAACCTCATTCCCTGGGCTCGGTAGCTGCAATAAGTTTATTCCATTCTCCCGTCCCCATTACGGTCTACTCTCTGCCCCCTCACCCACCCCTCACCTGGAGTACCACACACACATCCTCTCATTCTCCCTTCTTACAGGAAACAGAAGCCGCCCGCTGGCAGCACCTGCAGAAACCACAGTAGCCGAGTGAAGCACTAACTGGCCTGTCCACGCCTCCCCCGCCACCGTTCCAGTGACACCTGAGAGCCCAACCTTCCCACTTCTGCCTGGACCACACCCACAGGGCCAGCCAAGTGTTCACAGTCATGCTCATCTCTGCTTCGCAGAGCCATTCCGTATGGTGCTGGTACTAAACAGACCTGGGCCTACACAGCAATTCAGAAATAAAACTCAGGGATGCATAAGGCAGTTCATTAAACCATCACATTCACAAAAGTACTGGAACTGGTGTCTGCAGACTATGAAAAAATTGCCATCTGGTACCAGCTTCTTCAGATTTTTTTTTCAATATTCTTCAGAAAGTGAAGTGGCGGGGCGGCCGGGGAGGCAGGCGCAGAAGAAACAATGGAAAAGACAAATGGTCCTACTCATCCTACAAAGTCAGTGAAACTAAATGGGTATATCAGTCAGGTGACTTTCCCACACTTACAGGTGTCCCATGAAAAGGAGACACAAATTAGTTTGTTTGTATCCTATTTTAGATTCTACATATTGGTGATATCATATGATGCTTGTCTTTCTCTGTCTGGTTTACTTCATTTAGTATGAAAATCTCTAGGTCTATCCATGTTGCTGCAAATGGTATTGATTCATTATTTTTATAGCTGAGTAATATTCCATCCCATATATGTACCACATCTTCTTTATCCATTCATCTATTGATGGACACTTAGGTTGCTTCCATACTTTGGCTACTGTAAATAGTGCTGCTATGAACAATGGGGCGCATGTATCTTTTCAAGTTATGTTTTTCTCCAGATATATGTCCAGGAGTGGGATTGCTAGATCATATGGTAGTTCTATTTTTAATTTTTTAAAGAACCTCCATACTGTTCTCCAGGCTTCTCAGGTGGCACTAGTGATAAAGAATCTGCCTGTCGATGCAGGAGATACAAGAGACACGGGTTAGATCACTGGGTCGGGAAGATCCTCTGGAGAGGAAATGGTACCCGTCTCCAGTATTCTTGCGAGGAAAATTCCACAGGCATAAGAGCCTGGTGGGCTACAGTCCATGGAGCTGCAAAGAGCTGGACATGACTGAGCGACTGAGTACACACATGCACACACATCCTGTTCTCCAGAGCAGCTACACTAATTTATATTCCCAGCAACACTGTAGGCAGGATTCCTTTTCTTCACAGACATAGAAAACAAAGGGGAGCAGGGGAGAGGGATAACTTAGATGTTTGGGATTAAAATGTATAGACTACTATATATAAAATAGATAATCAACGAGGACCTACAGTATAGCACAGGATATTGAGTATAGCACTATACTCAATACGTTGTAATAACCTATAATGGTAGAGAATGTAAAAATATATATATATATATATATATATATCCTAAGCATTTTAGTACATATCTGAAACTAACACATTGTAAATCAACTATATTTCAATAAAAATTTAAAAAGAAGACATTAAAAAAAGGAGGCATATTCACAGCATACTACCATGTATTTAGTGAATGCTTATTATGCCTGCCCCTCACCATGGCAACAAGTGGAGTGATGGGGGATTCAGGGAGCTGTGGACACCTGGTCACCTTTCTAGCAGCAGCAGGACGAATGGACAAGCTCTTGCACGGGAAGAGGGCAGCGGGGGCCCAGCTCGAGGCTAGACCAGACTCACGCCACGAGGGAACACTAACTCACTGGTGGGCTTTTGTTTTTAAAAAGCTGCCCCCAAAGTCCCCCGTTAGAACTCTTTTGCTGCTTCAAAGTACCTTCCACGACAAAAGCCAATTGATTTTAGGGCTTCCCTGGTGGTTCAGACGATAAAGAATCTGCCTGCAACACAGGAGAATCAGGTTCGATCCCTGGGTCAGGAAGATACCCCGGAGAAGGGCATGGCAACCCACTCTAGTGTTCTTGCCTGCAGAATCCCATGGACAGGGGAGCCTGGGCGGCTACAGTCCACGGGGTCACAAGAGCCAGACACAACTGAGCGACTAATGCTTTCACACTAACACTCACACAGATTGACTTTATGAAGTATCTGCCCTATAATAAGTGCTCTTACAAGTGCCAGGGAGATGGCAGGAGCAAATCAGACAGGCCTCCATCCCATGGAGCTTACACTGAACTCCCTTTCATCAAACTGACTTAGCCTCTTCACTATGTCATCTGTTGTGACCTCTAGACCATTTTCTCTGCCCCTCACCATAGCCAGGCACTGTTACTAATATACGCTGATGTTAACTTTCCTGTAATAAGCCCTTTCTACTCCCGCCTTGAACCTTACTTTATGTATCATTAATACCTGGTCAGTTTTTAAATTTTGAAGGTTATAATTTAATATTTATGGAATCATCAAAATGCATGCCCTACCTCTTAAAGTGTCAGTACCAATTGCAAAGCACACACAAGAGTGCGCCCTGCTGTGAGCACAGGTAAAAACATCGGAGCAGGCTGGATTCCCCGGGAGTCACATCCACTCCATCCATACATATTTATGGAGCCTCTACGATCTATGTCAGGTGCTATTTTAGGTTCCGTGGATACATCTGTGGGGGAAAAACATTCCTCGTCCTCATGAAGTTGAGGCACACTGGCAATAGTTTTCTCTGAAACTAGCACTGAATCCTACCAGCCATGGGGCATGCGTGGCTTCAGTCCCAGCTGAAACAGGGAGAGAGATCTGGGAGAGATGAGAAGAACTGGAACAGCCACACCTTCGCCATCTCCAGCTGAGCTGTGTGCCCACCACCACCACGAGACTCCAGGAACCAAATGGGGAGGTGAACAGAAGGATGGAAGAAGTGAAATAGGAGGGATGTGGGAAGTGCAAGAGATGCCCTAAGGGCTGCCATCCACTCAGAAGTTGGACCACGCGATTAAAATGCAAACAATATTTTCCTATCAATAGCAATGTGGTCCCTGAGTTACAGTAGCCAGCCTCCAGCTATTTGCTAGTCACTATTGAGGGTGAGGCCTACCAGGAGCCATGAAAGATCCTGAAAAGGTAAAATGAGGAAACCCTGGAATCTTGCTATCTAATAATCAGGGTCCAGATTATGAGCTGGCCTAGGTCACATTCACATTACTCATGAGGCACTGGTGTCCTCATTATATGAACTGCCACTAAATTAAGGTAAGTGTGCTAAGTCTTGGGGATTGCAGAAATTCTGAGCAGCTATAGTTGCCGCAGAAGAGGGAAGTAAAGGCATATATAAATTCCACTTTAGATTTTTTAAATGTTTTCTATCAATTGGTATAGATAAACAGATATTTGGGCCATTTTTTTTTTTTTTTTAAAGCTTGTGGACAACTTGTGTCATTTGCCTATTTCTCTCCAGCCCTGTTGTAAGACAATAAGAGCACCAGAATTTCAAGATGAAAGGGCCTTTGGGAATAATGTGCTTGAATTCTCTGTTCTACATCTTTCCAAGTAAGTGGGAACTTGGCCTTCTGGGAGATTTCCAACGGCGTGAAACTGATGGTGTGATGAGAAGATCCATTCTACACTCTGAAGCTTTCTTGGAAAATTCTTCCCCTCATAGAGAGCCAAAGTGTGTCATGCTATAGCCTCCTGCAGCAATGCGAGGTTACATCCCCAAGACATACTCAGCTAAACTTACATTTCATTTAGCAGCTCAGCTGCCCCGGAAGCTGCAGTTCTCTCATTTCCGGGCAACTCTCAGGAAGCCCATGGAGACTAAGGCTAATTCCCGTCCCAACATAGCCTGCCTCTGGGGCTCCACCATGAAAGAAACAGCATCTTCCACCACAGCATTTAGAAACTGTGTGTGTCAGCACCTCCAAAGGGCACAGAAACAGACAGTGCTCACCACCACTGCTCTCCCTGGGCCTCTGATGCCCACTCATTAAAAAGGAACAAAGAAGAAATCCGATCCATCACAATCAACGGAAGAAAAAACAATTCTATGCACAGATACAATAAATGCTTTTCTGTGATAATAGCACGAATCTATGTGGAATCTCAGGGATTTCAGTTCAGTTCAATCACTCTGTCATGTCCAATTCTTTGAGACCCCATGGACTGCAGCACGACAGGCTTCCCTGTCCATCACCAACTCCTGGAGCTTGCTCAAACTCATGTCCATTGAGTTGGTGATGCCATCCAACCATCTTATCCTCTGTTGTCCCCTTCTCCTCCTGCCTTCAATCTTTCCCAGCATTAGGGTTTTTTCCAATGAGTCAGTTCTTCACATCAGGTGGCCAAAGTACTGGAGCTTCAGCTTTAGCATCAGTCCCTCCAATGAATATTCAGGACTGATTTCCTTTAGGATGGGCTGGTTGGATCTCCGTGCAGTTCAAGCGACTCTCAAGAGTCTTCTCTAACACCACAGTTCAAAAGCATCAATTCTTTGGCACTCAGCTTTCTTTATGGTCCAACTCTCACATCCATACATGACTACTGGAAAGATCACAGCTTTGACTAGACAGACTCTGTGATTTACATTAGACCATAATCTGGGGGCACATTATTAGGGACAGCCAACTCCAAGCAATCAACCAGAAATCTCTACTTAAGAGATGACTCAGTGTGTTCAGGACCAAACTCAATCCTGACTAATTTTCCTCCAACTCTGCTCTCTTAGGTTCTGCTCAATTAATGCTAAAAATCTCCATGTAAATTCATTCAAAACTATCTATTGAACACCTATTGTGGGCACCTTTCCTTCATTACCTTCTGTGGCCAAGACTGCTATTTCCCAAACGTATTTCCTCTGTTTTCTGGATGCAAGGAAGCTGTATTTTCCAGTCATCCTTGTCATTAGGCGTAGTAGAACTCCAAATTCTAGGCATGGAATGGGAGTGAGAGCAATGCCTGCCACTCTCAGGTCCGGCATCGCACCATCTCCTGGGATCTTTTCATTTTCCATCACCTGGAATGATACCCAGGGCAACTCTAAAGGCCATGTGTTGAAGAACCCTCTGGATTACTAAATGACTGTGTAGAGTGGGTCCTCTCCACACTCTTGGTCTGTGAGTGAAAAATACAATTCCATTTTATCTAAACCAATTGTCTGGTGGTTGATTTGTGAGCAGTACCATAACCAATACATCTTCTATTTCCAGTTCACTCATTCATTCTTTAATAAACATTTTGCAAATGCTTACTACATTCCATGAATTGAGAAAGGCACTGGGGAAATAAAAATCACTAAAAGAGGTCACAAAGTCCACATAAACGGATAATTAAAACCCCATATAAATGAGCCCATGGCAATGTGTATGTCTTAAGTTAGTCACAGTGGAAAGATTTGAGACTTCATTTTGAATCCAAGGCTAGTTAAGCCACTTAAATATCTAAATGTGTTAACATCTTCATCTGCAAACAGAAGCAAAATTCCTTTCTGCCTAGTGTCAGGTGGGTTAAATTGAAAGAGATAGAAAGCATTCTGTCAAGTATCAAGTACTCTGCAAATTTTAATTCAATTCACTGCAATTGTCCTAATCCAGGACCTATTATCATACCAGCACCCTCACTGGAGCTACTAACTAAAGTCCTATCTATTCTTAAAGAATAGATTGGTAAACAGATTGGGAGATTGGTAAAGGTAAATTTTCTCAGTCATTTTTTTATTCAGAAAAAATCTTCTAATACCCTGAAATAATTGCAAAACGAAAGTCAAACGTTTCAGCTGAGTATTTAAGATCTTACATAGCATAGTCCCAAATTAATGTTTAAGTCCATATCAATCTCTGTATAAGTCCATGCTTTTTTTTCTACTTCATCCACCCTATCTTCTAGGCATAAACCCATTTCTACAATGTGCCACACTCTCTTACCTCCTTACTGTTTTATTCTCCATTTAGTTTTGACCTTCACTGCTAACTCTCCTCATTGAAACCTTCCAGTTTTTCATGGTCCAGCTCAAATATCAACAGTTCCAAAGACATCTCTACATCTCTCTCCAAAAACAGTTTTCAGAACCTCATCTTCCTCTGTACTACCACGGTGTTTTATTAGGAGTTTCTCTTCTCCACTATTGATAGCAACTTTATTTCAAGTAGCCTATTATTTATAGGAAGGAAAAGGACATGTGGGTATTTAATAAAGGCGTGTTACATTGAGGGAAAAAAGTTCAGAAGACAGACCAGTTACTTGTGGTTAGATCATCAAAATAGACAAATTACAAAAGCAATGGAATTCTTTGGATTGTGAGAAAATCATTCCTATACTTTAGGACCTACTATATTCAGGGGATACTTTATAAAAGTTATTACATGAAACTTTCATATTGAAAGTCACTTTGACAATAATAAATATAATCCCATCAGCAGAAGAGTAGAGCCAAAGTTCAAAGTCTTTCACTCATTTCTGCAGTCAATTCTTCAAATTTTGGTTCAGTCTTATTTTAGAAAAATGAGAGAAACACATTAAGTTGTCCCACTAATGGGTCTTCCCTGGAGGCTCAGAAGGTAAAGAATCTGCCCGCAATGCAGGAGACCCGGGTTTGATTCCTGGGTCAGGAAGATCCCTTGGAGAAGGGAATGGCTACCCCCTCCAGCATTCTTGCCTGGAGAATCCCATGGAGGAGCCTGGCAGGCTACAGTCCATGGGGTCACAAAGAGTAGTATTTTTAAGGAAATGGCCATGCATGGCAAATTTTTCATTCATTTGCATATAAGAAATAAAAAGTACTCATTAATAGAAAATAATTTAAGTCACTCTTTGCATCAACTGAGAATGTGCTTCTACCTTCTACTTTAGGATTAAAAAAATGGGTGCGGGGGTTGGGGGGCGACTTCTCTGGTGATCCAGTGGTTAAGACTTCATGATCCCAATACAGCAGGCACAGGTTCAATACCTGGTCAGAGAACTAAGATCCCACATGCAGCATGGAAAGAAAATTATTTAAAAAAAAAAAAAAATGGATAAGGGGAAGTTGGGTTGTGATTAGATCCAGCGAGACGAATTCTATTCACAGACACTGAATTCTCAGAAATCCTAATAGATTGTATGTACTATACATACAATACTAACATTTTCTATTATGTACTCTCATGACAAGATGGGCTAAAATGCAAGTAGAATTCCTTGAAGATGTTTCTCTCTAGAGAAGAATGAATTTACATCAGCCTATGAGTGAGAGGGTGGGGTATATAAGTGGGGATTCTAAAAATTCAAAAATACTAATGGTTTTAGACAAGTCAGGTACTTTGTCCTGGAAATAACATGACATAATTTATAGCATACATAAAATAATTTCTAATGTGAATTAGAAAGTATTTCCTAGAAACTGTAATAAATAGCATTATTATAAAAGATGAATCAAAATTCATGACTTTCAGTGCAGACCATTTTCTAAGGAAAGCCACATGTAACATACACACAGGAGTCAAACAAACTACCAATCACTGGATACTAAGGGAAACATGAGTAAGATATGCTCAGTGGAATAAGTAAAGTACATTTTCTCACTGCTCCTGTAAAGTCATCAGGTAAACAACTCAACCAGTTTCCTCATTTCATATGTTAACATGAAGACAATAGTTAAGGGGAAAAAAAAAAAACCCAAAACTTTATTTTTATGCAATAAAATTATTGCATATTGTGGCCCACAGTGCTCAGATACTCATGGTGGGATACGGGGGATGGGAAGGCAAGACAAGGCAGCCCCGGGCAGGCACCGGAGCGTGCTTACCTCCAGAAGTGAAAAGCGAAGAGAGGACTACAGGGACTGCCTGGGCTGGATGGGGTTGGACTCAGGCTCCTTGGAGTGAGACTGAAAGTTAAAATAATGTCATTCCAAGTGGGAGAAATGGTGGCAGAAAAAATAGCATAGCTCAGTGAAGGGACTTTGTTCCCTTTAGGCCAGAATCATCACGGCATGCCTATCAGTACCACTAGGTAATCATCTAATCACGTGTCCCTTCTCAGCTCTAAATCAGAGAACAAGCACAATGCTGCCTGCTGCAATTTACATTCTCAAAACTACTGCTGCCATTTTTATTTGTGCCTTTTGTCACAGAGCAACTTGGCAGATATGTTCGACATGTGATTTTTTTGCAAAGAAAAGTCGGTGATTTTTTTATATTGTGTGTATTCTACTTCCAAGTCAGAATTAATGGTAAATCTGTATCAAAACCATCTAGAAGTAGTCATCAGAATAGAAATGAAAATTCAGGTTAAATATTGTCATTTTTAAAAAAACAAAGTAACAAATATTTCCATATAGGAAGCTATATTTTCAAGCACTTTTTAGTGAAAAATACTCAGCAATATGTTGTCTAAGTCTCATGGTAAAAAGTGTTCTTATGCTTATGTTCATAATAAGGAACTTCAAATTTTCTCATATATGGTTATAAAGTATTTTATTCTCCAAGAGGTTTTTTTTTTTTTTCCTTCAAATTCATCTATCAATGGACCATTGTAACTCCTACTCCCATCAACCCATCCAAGCCCCCAAGCACATTCAGCAGCCAATTCTCAAATATTTAGCATGGGGTCCCAAGCTTAGAGTCCCTTTTCCTTTTTTTTTTTTTCTTTTAGCCTCATGGCTCTTCTCTTTTAGAGAGGAAAAGGAACAAATTAGTCATTTTGTTTACTTGCAACAATTCTGCCAAGAGATCTATCAAGATATAAAGTAAATACCAGTCGATTTCCAATTACTTTCACATGGCAAAATCAAAATAAGAACTAGCTAAATATTCTAGTATCAACTCTTAAGCTGAAGTGAGCCCTGCAAACTTCTGCTACATTACAACAAGTTTCTTCAAGAACATTCTTCTGCCCGTCCTTTGGTCCATGACTCTACACTGTACATGTTCTTACCTCAGGCAAAGAGTTCTTGGAGCTGAGCTGCATACTGGCTAATTCAAGCTGGCTGTACTCTTCATTGAACAGAGAAGGGGCAGCCGTGGCTAGCATCAGACTCAGGCGTACCAAATTCTTAATGCCATCCTTGTTCCCCATTATGTGGATAATTGAGACTTGGCTGTATTTGATTCAAACCAAAATGTGAGTCATTGCTCACAATGCTCCAATTTGTTTAATGAAATGCTCAAAGAAGTAATTTTTTATATCTTCTAAAACCACCCTTGGGCTTGGTGTCAGTACTCCGTAAACTAAGGAATCGATTTCCTTATACATTCAGAGGACATTCAGAATCTGCTGCTTCAACATACTGTACTCAAACTTAGCAGCTCATTGGAAAGCCCTCATGAGTGCCCACTGATAGAGCCGTCATCTAGTCTAAGTACAGTCTTATCTTTTCCTTCTGGTCCTAAAATAGGCATGAAAAGACAGTGAAGCCACTCAGTGCCTCCAAGCAGAGACATGTTATCATACGTGCTATAAAGTGTCTGTGAACCTAATTCTACAGTAAAATTGGGGGAAAAAAAAAGGAATGAAAAAAACCACTCAATTTCTCAGAAATCAGAAAGCCATGCATAGGCTCTCGACATATGAGAAATTTCTGAATAAATTAATAACCATTAATTTCTGAAATATTACTATATTTGCTGTCTCACATCCAGGATTTCATTTTCTGAAACAGGAATCAGAAACGCCTCATGTTATTGATAAATCAGATGGGAAATTTTTGAATTGCCTCTACAGTGTGTAAAATATGCTAGTGTAAGAGTCCATGCTGCAGTATCTATGGAATAAACTTTCCTGAAGAAAAACAGAAATGTCTCATGAGAGAACATTCAAAAGCTGTTCTGCACAGTTTGTCTTATAAGGTCCCCAAATAAATAAAATTATATACATTAAATGTGCCCTTAATAAAATCAATGATAAGACTTTTCATTATAACCATTCTGTGCAGTGGTAAGAAACTGAATTTACTCAAAGACTGCAGAACTAGCTTTCTCCATGAATGAATATGAAATCAGCTCTGTCTACCTAAGAGTAGTTTTACATTTCAAGGTAAACAAAATGTTCAAAGTGAATTTCTATTGTCATTGTCGATGACATTGAAGAGTGATCCTCTATTCTACTGCCTCAAGCTCCTCAGGTGAAAAATAAGCTATTTCAGATCCACAGTGTCAGGTACCAGGGTAGAGGCTAGACTGAGGGGTTATGGCCCTGGGACCAAAACAAAATGCAGGGAACCCCTGTGTTGAGCTGATCTGTAGGTCACCATCATCACTGGCAATGTCCTAAAACTGGTGGCACAGCTCAGCCTTTCAAATTATAGATGGAACAGTAGATACAACTGAGTTTGTACTTTAGAAAGTAACTTTGAAGTATCTCCTGTTAATGTGGATGAGATATCAAAAATGGAAGAAAGAAAAACTGTAATATGAAACCATACGTGCCAAAGCCGAAAGAGACAACAAGGAAGCAGCACAACCAGAAGGAAAGGTGAAGAAAAGTTGGGGGTTAAAACTAAGTTTCTGGGCCTGGAGCACACAGCCACAGGCATCTGAGCTGTGCAGTTCCAGAATGCTAGAGGGAGGAGGATTAAGGAGAAAAACGTGTGGATGCCACTAAAATATTCCACACAGATGAGGGGGGCTGAATGCCAGGGTGGAGATGGGGACAAATCAGTAGCACTGGGCAAATACTCCTTGTATCTCTGTTGTATAAAAAGCCATGTCTAGCAAGAAGGTTGTAGCAGCCCTCTAAGTTTTCTAAGTGAGCACTTGTTAGTTAAAAAATCAGTGTAATTTTAGAGCAAGAACTGATGGAGAAAGTACTCAAATCGCTTCAGAAATGTCATGTTTTCATTCATTTATCAACTGAGGGAACAGTTCCCCTTGTGTGACACACCGACAGGATTCAAGGGGAAGAGTGACTCCTCAGAACTAGGCACAGGTCTCCCCTGCAGTCTCATCCTGGAAGGAGTCCAGCATGAATGAGATGATCAAGGTTGTGCAGATTTCAATGAAAATGCAATTTTATATCTGTATGGCAAGTGAGACAACATATTTATATTTTTCTACCAGAAATCTATTGTGCTGTTTATAATTTTAAGTGCCAGCACAGACTAACTCACAGCTTCTGCATCTTTGACAAACAGATTTAAAATAAAAATTTGCTGACACTTCCTGCATCACAGATGTTTAACTTCTGCGCCACAAATTAGATGTGGGCATTTTACGTGGCTGCATCAAATCAGAAGGCAAGTCAGATGTGTTAATGGGTTAAAAAAAAAAAAAAAGGTAAGCAAACACAGAGCTCAACTAGGTAAACACACCGCGTGAGGTGGCCGGAGACTCTGCAGAAGGACGCAAAATGTACTACAGTTCATTAATATTCTGCTGCACAGATAAAGCATGGATCACATCTAATGAGTGTGACAAATAACCCTTCTCCTGCACTCTTATCCATTGTAATGTCTTCTGGTATCCAAGCCAAACAGAGGCCCTTCTTTAGAACAAGGCAGCATGGGGATAAACAAACAGTAAGAGAGATAAAAAAAAAAAAAGACACACAACGGCCTGCTGATACATTCTTTCACAATGAGCTGTTAAGATGTTTCCAGCACTGAGGTTTAGTAACTTTAAATATGCAGCAGCGCTTTTCCTCTGACTGCAATGCAAAATGCTGGGTCGGGGCTTCCACAGAGGCTGAAATCAAATGCCATACATTTAACACAGGTTCCTTCCAGCTCACACTGCAGTGCTCTGAGGCTGTCAGTACAAACAAATGCTAAAGAGCTATTGGTCGCAGGAAAGCGAGTGCCATGCAGAAAGCATTAAAATATTAAAGAGAGACAATACTTACTCCAAGGTCAGCCCCGGAATCTGTAGCCTTTCCCGCTGGGCTTTCATGGTTGTTATATGTTACCACACTCTATTGTAACCATGACACACATTCCCTGCCAGCGTCCCGGCGATGACAGAGAGCCGAAATGAACCTCTAGAAAGGGCTGGACTAACCTTCTCTCGAGGGGGAGGGGGATCCTGCAAGTTTCGGTCCTTCCACCTCCAGCGGTAATCAAGAGATGTCAGCCGCTTTCCTCAGGTTAACGACAGTGCGCACTGCACTGATTTCGTTAAGGGAATGAGGCTTTTGGCTCTGCATATCAAGTAATTGGTTTCTTATTTTTTTTTTTTTCAAAGAAAGTCGCTCCTCTCACAGACCCAGTTTTCACCTCAGTGAAATGAAAAGTCCTCTTCACCATGCAGACTGAAAAAAATAATAACAAAGCAACAGCATCATACTTATAAAAGAGTTTATTTCAGCAAACCTCAACTATTCCCTGCCTCCTGGGGATGCTCCTGAATAGAATTTGGCCACCCGCAGGAAGTTCTGCTTATTCTTCCCCTGGTGGAGTTAACAAAATCAGTCATGTTCCACAAGAAAGACACGGGGAACGGTTGCCCAATGAAAATAATTAGATTTTTTTCTATATATGGCAATCATCAGAAAGAGGAATAAACTAACTGCCTTAATTTGGGGGAAGTTGAACTCTGCTGTGAGGCAAAGACTTGTGCGAACAGGCAAACCCTACAACTGGGAAAATACCAACTGGAGACACAAGAGATGGGAGCCTGGATTTTCATTTTGGAAAACTGATTTTTAAGAACAGCGCAGTGCTAAGTACGTTAACAAGAGCAATCAAATACAAATAAGGAAAGAAACAACATATATTCTGGAAACCTGGAAGTTTCATCCTGTATTTATTCAAGGAGCAGAATTTTTCACAGTATTCATAACTTGGGACTAAGTGTACCTCCATTGCTGTGGATGAAGAACATCTCACTCACTTTCTCTAATGCAAATTTTAAAATGTTTTACAAACTGGCAACCATTGGTTTGTTGAGTAGAAGTACTAGGACAAATCAGGATTTTACTTCAGCAAGTCTGGGTATTTTACTTTAGCAAGTCATGGCTGTTTCACCACTGTGGTAAATCAACTCTGCTCAAGTGGTTACATTTTAAAGGCCATGAAGTCAAGCTCCATCTTTTAACAGATGAGGAAGCTGAGGGCTCACAGTTGGTGGTGGAACTGGGATTAGATTCTGGTGTGTTTATTCCTGTCCCAGGGGCCTTCAGAGTAGGGGTGTCGTGTGCAGCTGTTCTGGTTGTGCTCTGCACAAGGGTGCTGGGCAGGAAGGGAAGTCAAGGCTGAAATCCAGCCTGCTTCTCACTTTGCCACTCTCAGGCTCTGGGCTGCTTCCCACCTCTTTTTTCCCCTCACTTTTACAATGTTACACTCGGCTATGCACCATCTAGAGGATCATCTGTTTACAAGCCTACTAAAGTGCACCTGGACTAGAGAAAAGTCCACATGATCTTCCCCGAACCTTTCTCTACATCCTAATCTGCCAACTTGCTCTGGGGGCATTTGTTAATGTTACTTCTCCTTTGTGAGCTCACAGAACTAACCAAGCCTCCGCCCTGTTAGAGGCAACATATCCACACAGAGAATACTCACTGGTTAGTACTGCAAGGAGGCACATAAAAGTGTAAACTAATAACCATAAGTAGCATAAAAGCATAAAGCAACAAGAAATAATGAAAATACAATGGAATACAAAAGAGGAAGGATCAACTTTGCTCCCCATTCTATCCTCAGGATACTTTTTTGCAATGTAAAATATCCAGAATTTCACCATTCTTTCCACCCAAAACACCTTGATTCAAGATATACTGTGTCCAGGTTGGATGCATGAGACGAGTGCTCGGGGCTGGTGCACTGGGATGACCCAGAGGGATGGGATGGGGAGGGAGGTGGGAGGGGGTTCAGGATGGGGAACACATGCAAATCCATGGCTGATTCATGTCAGTGTATGGCAGAAACCACTACAATATTATAAGGTAATTAGCCTCCAACTAATAAAAATAAATGGGGGAAAAAAAAGATATACTGTGTCCTGACTAGGTCACTGTCATTTCCTTCTAACTGAATTCTCTACTTTCTCCCTGCCACCCTCCTACACTTCACTGGCCACACAGACTCCAAGATGCTCATTTTCAGAATGCATCATTCCTCTGCTCAAAATTCTTCACTAGTTTCCTTCTTATTCCAAGTAAAAGCCCCAAACCTGCCAAACCTGGCCAAAGAATGGGACAACTGAGCATCAGGAGCAGTGACAATAGCAATATGTTAAAATGTACCCAAAGTTTGAAACTATGAGTTCAAGGAGATAGGAGAGGAAGGAAAAAAGGAAGGAGGCCAGCCAGCCAGCCAGGGTCATCTTTGAAGATGTTAGAACACTATCCCATTACTTTTAAAAACTGGTAAAGGGGAAAAATCAAGCACTTATCCTGCTTTCCTTATGAACAGAACCTCACAGATGCAAAATGATTCTCTACATAGACATATTCCAAGTGATAAATACGGAATGAATGGCAACATGAGATTACTGCCATTTTTCAAACCCCAACAAATCAACAGATCTAGGTCATAATCAATGATAACTGCTGACATCACTAAGAGATAGCTGGATACTACGTGCTGCTTGATATAACACATCTGAAGTCTTCTCATCAAACAAAGCCACGTCACTCCTGGATACAACCGAGCCTCTACATCAAAATGCCATCTTACAGGAAACATAGTGACAAAGGAACATAATAATATCACAGAAATAGGATCAGCATAAGCTACACTGTGAGAGCCAGAACAAATGATCTGATCCCTTAAACATTTTCAAAGCAATAGTAGGGAAAAAAAAAAAAAAATGGAAAAAGAATCTCAACCTTAAAAAAGACTTGAGACATATTGACTAATTGCAACATATAAACACTTTGGGGTCCTAATATCAAACATATAATCAAACATTTAGAAAATAATTACTGTAACAGACTCCCCCCCCCACAAATATGTACACACATAGTGGGTATTTGTTAATACTAATAATTTGTCTTTAAATATAATATTGGAATCAATCATTTTTCATTTCTCACCTTCTAGAGATATACCCCCAAATATTCATAGATAAAATGTCTAGGCTTTGCTTCAGGTTAACCTAGAGAGAGAGTAAAATATATGAGAGAAAAGTAGGAACTTCCCTGGTGGTCTAATGGTTAAGGACCTGCCTTCCAACACAGAGGATGTGGGCTCAATTCCTGGTCAGGAAACTAAGATCCTACATGCTATGGGGCAACTAACCCCACATGCTACAACCAAGAACTGACACAGCCAAATAAATAAAGAAAAAAGTGTTTTTAAAAAAAGAAGAAAAAAAGAAAAGTGACCCTGAGTAAATATTTGATAGGCCTGGGTGATAGGTAGATAGGGGGTTCATTATACTCTTCTGTTTAGCATATGCCTGAAATTTTCTGTAACAAAAATTGAAGAAGAGTTTGTACGAGGACTGCAAAGATCCATGTGACATGTACAGGCCCATCTCCCTGGCCTCCTCTCCTACCACTCCCATGCTCATTCCTGGCTGCTCTTCACATGCACCAGGAACACTCCTACCCCAAGACCTTTGCACAATTTCCACTGCCTGAACTCTTTCCTCTGAGATGTCCAGATATCCTGCCTATTTGAAACAAGATGCCTTCCCTGCACCTAGTGCTTCCTTATCATCCTGATGTCTTTTTCTCCTCTGCACTTATCATCATTTGATGTTATTGGTACTTATTGACTGACTGACTGTCTTCCCCTATGCAGGGAGGCGCCAAGAAGGTAAGTAGGTTGTGTGTATCTCCAGCGCCAAGAACATCTCACACAGGTTTCCAATACCTATCTCCTGATGGCTGAATAAATGTCCCTCCCTATATAGCTGCAACCGCCAACCAAAGAGACTTGGCCTCTTCTTTCTCATAATTATAGATTTCTACAACATTAATTGTTGGAACTTACATGTCAGAATGAAGACCTCAGAGAGTTGTCTTTAAGAGACTAGAGAACTGGAACATGTTCATTTATCACATGAAGACCCAGAAAAGCCCCTACTGACCGGAAGGCACACATCAAAGACCAGCTGCTCACACGCGGGTGTGGAGAAAACCAAGGTCACACGAGACTAGTGTGCTGCGTTTTGACGGGAGGTGCATAGGTGGGGAAACACTGGTTTAAACTACTTCGGGATCACTGGGAAGACATGCACAGAGGCTGGAGTTAAGCGCCCTCCTCTTCTGATGAGACAAGATCACTGTGCAGTCACATTAATGGTGGCAATACGGATTTGAACAAACCCAGTGGCATGGCTTAAGTCAGGGTTCTTCTATGTATTCTCTAGAGTAATAGTTCTCAACCAGGGCCAGCAAGTCTGGAGACATTTTCAGTTGTCATACCTGGGCAGAGATCAGGGATATTGCTCAGCACCCCACAATGCACTAGACAGCCCCCACAACAAAGAACTACCCACCCCAAATCAACAATGCTACTCTAGGAACCCAGCTGTAAAACCAAGTGTCAGTTTTTGCAGGACCCTCAGCATCCTTAACCAGTTTCAAATATTTTGCTTCTGATTTCATCGCACTAAGCTTGGGGGTGTGGGGGGAAGAGAGCAGTCTTATTGTTTCATTTCTCAGTCAATATTTCCTCTCTCAGCAATAATACTAACCTAAGCGTATGTAATTCTCCCATCCTGCTTACCGGAGCAGTAACCTAGACACCAAAATCTGCAAACAAGACAACCCAAACTACAGGCAAATGAGCTCCATGGGGGCACCGGGGCCATGAGCGAAGGGGCGCACATGCACCCAGCCAGGCACATTGACCTGAGGCACACAGGCAGACAGGATTGACACAGAAGGGTTTGACTTCTTAGACGAAATTCAAGGCGCAGATCTCCCCAATCCAATATTTTCTCATTTTTTGTCTCTCTAGACTCAAGGCTTCCACAAGACAGATACAAAACCCCAAGGCAAGAGTGAAAATCAGCATCACTCTCCCTGAATGTTCAATTATTATATATTCTTAAAAGGTGGGCATGGTTGAGGGAAATGTTCCAAAAAGGGGTGTGTGTGTGTATGTGTGTGTGTCTTATCTCTTCTTTTGCAATCCATAATCCAATAATAGTTAGACCACACTATTAACATTTTCACCCTCTCATTAACTGATATCATTTATAATCACTTTACTGTGTACCTGAAACATTGTAAATCAACATTTCAATAAAAAATAAAAATTAAAAACCTTAAAATTTTTTTCAGCAGTCCTTGTTCTAGGTATGAGAGATGTAGGAGTGGATGAGACAGAAAGATCCGCCTATGGAGTCCATTTAAGTTGGGGAAACTGAATAAGGATATAACTAAGATCATTTCTGATAAGGACGGGTACTGTGTAGGGGCCCTCACAGGTGACACGATGATCAGGGACTCGGGGAGCAGACACTGCTTTCAGACTGGGACCAGGAAGACTCAGTGATGTACAAGCTTCATTTGCAGGATGACAAGGAACGAGCTCTTGAAGAGTCAGGAAAAGAGTACCACAGGCAGAGAGAATAGCAATCGCAAAGTCTCTGAAGCTGGGACAGGCTGGCTCATTTAATAGCCTTAAAGAGGGCCATGTGCCTGATTGTAGTAACACCATAAACATTCGTTGAGCATTTATATAAAACATGGCACTGTGTGGGATGTAAGGATGAATCATATACAAGCTTGATTCTTAAGGATTTTATCATTTAGCAAAACAGGATGAAGGATAGAATATAAATTAAAGGAGGAATCAGTTTTATGTTGTATACACCATGAAGATGAAGAACCGGGTTTTAATTTTAGTGATATGTTTAATGATGAGTATTGGCTTTTCAAGCAGGCCTTTTTGAGAAGTCAGTAAATGATTTCAAAGCAACTCTCCATCACTTCATAAATCAGGTAACATGGAACTGCCACGCGTCCATTCCCTGAAGGACATATATCACGTGTATCCTATGGGCAAGACTCTAAAGAAGTAAGGTGGCTGAGATAGGACCCCTCCTAGGGGCGCAAGATGAGGAAAGATCAAACAGAAGCATCTTCCTCTCTTTCTCCCTTCCCCTTCTCGTGCCCTCTCCTGTTCCTCTTCCTTCCCCAAATAAAATAAAACCCTCTCTTAATAGAGAAGGCTTAGAACCAACACCTACATAGTTTGCTAAAGATATCTTAAGACATTTAAGGTATCAAATTAACCACCAGTACACCTTTTCTCAAGAAACTACTAGGGGATATGCTCCACCTAAATAATGAAGTAAGCCACTCAGGAGAAATGCACGAGACCAAGGAAAGTACAGCACATGGAAAGAAGTAAAGTGAATTACCAGGAGGAGGGTAATGACGATAAGGGGGAACCCCATGAAAATAGTCATGCAGCAGACCTACAGAGCATACAGACCAGTCTGCGGCAGAAAGATGGAGGTGTCCATCAGTGGATGAACAGATAAGCCAAATATGATAGATGGATGGAACGGAATGATATTCAGTCTTAAAAAAGAAGGTTATTTTGATATATGCTATAACATGGATAAACCTTGAAGATATGATGCCAAGTGACATAAGACAGACACAAACGGACAAAAAAGTTGCATCTCCTGTTAAAACAAAAATCTTCCTCGGTTTTCTCATACACTTCTCTTTTGGGCTTCCCTAGTAGCTTCGTCGGTAAAGAATCTGCTTGCAGTGCGGGAGACCTGGGTTTGATCCCTGGGTCAGGAAGATCCCCTGGAGAAGAAAATGGCAATCCAATCCAGTATTCTCACCTGGAAAATCCTATGGACAGAGGAGCCTGGCCGGCTATAGCCCATGGGGTTGCAAGAGACAGATACAACTTATCAACTAAACCACCACCACCACACACTTCTTTAACATACTCCCTCTTTTCCAAAAAGTTATTCATACTCTTCATCATTCCATGCAGGATTTGGGGCAATATATAAGAATATACTACTCACTATTTAGTAAATTACAAATGAAGCAAAGTAAAAAAGTATACACACACAAGTAAAAAGTACATTAAGTCAGAACCAAAGAAAATAGAAAACAGAATAAAAGGACAAATCCATGGGAAAATATGAAACCAAATACTCAGAAAATACAGAATGATAAAGTAAAGGGGGCAAATTTGATGGCATTATCTGGAACCAAATTAATTAATTACTCACCCAACATTATATAGTTAGTAAGTGACTGAGTCAGGATTCTAAATTGGATTTTTCTGACTCCAACTACTGTGTTCTTTTTTACTAAAGTACACAACACTTTTCCAGATCATAAAGTATAAATATTGAGTCACTTGACAAAATAATTCCAGACATGTTTCTAGGTAAGATATTCAACATATTTAATTCACATAAAAAATTGATTTTCAACAGAATTTTGAAAAATATATTGCATAAAATCAGATATACTCTGGATAGGTAACCCAAAAGGCAAGCTAATAAACTCTACTTTTGGGCAGATAAACTGTCAAAAATGATCAGCAAACAAAAATACTAAATGACACAGGGTTTGGGGGAAAGAGTCACAAAGTACTTTCTGGAGGTGATAACTGAGAAAAGACCTCTTCAGTCTCCACACTCAGCAATGCCATGGTTATCTCCTGTTGGGCTAGATTATCAGGGATACGGAGTAGACAGCACTATTCTTACTATTTTCTATTTTTGTGAACTGCTCAATCACTTGTGGCCTGACCCATTAATAGCCACACCAACATCTTTCAAGAGCTTATCTCACATTAGCAGAGTTCCTCATTAGAGAAAGGCCTTCTTCAAAAGCTTACCCTAATGGTGTCTAATTTTTAATATTTTAAAAAAAAATTCACACTGTGAATTACGCAACTGATTTTCCACAGCTGGAGCTTTGTGAAAACTTTTATAAATAATAGATGCAAAATCTAGAGAGACCTAAAAAAGGTAACATGAAGACTGACAAATCAAAGAAAAATCTTACTTTTTAAATAAAAGAGGGGGAATGGTAAATTCAAAACCATTTAAAAGAAAGAAGTGAAAATTCAGATGGTCATCAGTAAATTTTAAAGACAATGGGCCATATATAATAGTTAAGCTCTTTTAGGGGAATGTTATCATTCACATTTATGGACACCAGGTTCTGAAACCTGGGGAAGACAAAGTATAAAGAAGAGACACAAATATTTGCATTGTCACTGAAGATCTACAGTCTTCTTTAAAAATGCTCCTCTCTCTGAAATTTCTGCTCCCAACATATCTTGCATAATTCCAAGTCAAGCATATCCTTTAGTTATTATGAAATGTTATGATGATCTGACAATGCATAACAGATGACCCAAATGCATGTGTTGCTCTGCAGTTTGAAGTCATGGTAACAAAAACACCAAAATTACATGTCTCCATCACAGTGCACACAATGGAGACAAGTAGAGCAATGGAAAAACAAATGCCATTTCCTTATATTGCATGTTTGACGGCTATCATTCCTTTGACAAACATATACTGAATACCTATTACAGGTGCAATACTGGAAATAATAAAGAAAATTAGTAGTTCATAGTTTTATTATAAAGTGTATACGTGGTTTAAAAATAGAATTTTATGGAAAAGGTTTTGTTGGGTACATTTTAGGGGAAGAAGGGAATGAAAAAGGAAGGGGGGAAGGTAGGACAAGCTGGCTCAAACTTGCTTGCCCTAAGAACAGCGGTTATACTGATTGTCATTCTGATATTCCAAGTTCTGCTAAATAATACAAGAGGTGAAATTAAAGCCTGGAAAGACTAATGTTGACTTTGTGGTCACAATATCTGCTTGGACTTCAAGCATCTTATTTGAGCAAGATAGACAATATCTATTTCAATTGGGCAAGCAACATAAAGAGAATTACATGTTGTTAATGTGATATTTTCCATTCTCAATCGATGTGTATTTTACAAAGTTTTTAAAAGAGTATATCCTATCTTATCTCCTTTACAGTCAGTTTTTCTTTTCTTTTTTTAGCTTGTAAGAGCTGTCCACAGGGACAAATAAGCTGGGTCTGCAAGGTATCATGAATCCAAAGAAGAAAACCAAACAGAGAATACAGGCTGAAACACAAATATCACCTTTTTTTAATCTGAAAATCCTTCTTCAATTCCCATTTCTTCCATTGAAAATTATAATCTTTCAATGCAAATATGGCACCTGTTTTAGAACACTAGGAATTGTTGAAATATGCATCTTATAAAAGCAAAGATTAATGTATTTTGCAAGAATATATTGCTGAGGTATATACATGAAGATGAGTTACCCAAAAACACGAAATACATTCTATAGAAATATGGAGAGAAACATTTCAAACTATTGATTTTCTCTTGAGCAGAACTTGAATTTTTAAATTTGCAATATTTTGGTTGATCATTACTATTATCCTCTAAAGAATTTCTAATTGTACTTTTTATGTTTTTCTTTTAGTCAAATTTTATTTGTTGTTGTTCAGTCGCTAAGTCACGTCCAACTCTGCAATGTGGACTGCAGCACACCAGGCTTCCCTGTCCTTCACTATCTCCCTGAGTTTGCTCAAACTCATATCCATTAAAAGGGTGATGCTGTCCAGCCATCTCATTCTCTGTCATCTGCTTCTCCTCCTGCCCTCAATCTTTCCCAGAATCAGGGTGTTTCCCATCAGCTCTTTACCTCAGGTAGCCAAAATACTGGAGCTTCAATTTCAGCTTCAGTCCTTCCAAAGAATATTGAGGGTTAATTTCCTTTAGGATTGAATGGTTTGATCACCTTGCCGTCCAAAGGACTCTCAAAAGTCTTCTCCAGCACCATAATTCAAAAGCATCAATTCTTTCAGTACTGAGCCTTCTTTACGCTCCAACATCCATACATGACTACTGGAAAGACCGTAGCTTTGACTATATGAGCGTTATCAGCAAAGTGATGTCTTTTCTTTTTAACATGCTGTCAAGGTCTGTCATAGCTTTCTTTCCAAGATGCAAGTGTCTTCTAATTTCATGGCTCCAGTCACCATCTACAGTGATTTTAGAGCCCAAGAAGAGGAAATATGTCACTGTTTCCACCTTTTCCCCTTTTATTTGCCATGAAGTGATAGGACCAAATGCCATGATTTTCCTTTTTTGAATGCTAAGTTTAAGCTAGCTTTTTCATTCTCCTCTTTAACTCTCACCTAGAGGCTCTTTAGTTCCTCTTAGCTTTCTGCCATTAGAGTGGTATCATCTGCATATCTGAAGTTATTGATATTTCTCCTTGCCATCTTAATTCTAGCTTGTGCTTCATCTAGTCTGGCATTTTGCATGATGTACTCTGTATATACATTAAATAGCAAGGTGACAACATACAGCCTTGACATACTCTTTCCCCAATTTTGAACCAATTTGTTGTTCTAACTGTTGCTTCTTGACCTGTATATAGGTTTCTCAGGAGGCAGGTAAAGCGGTCTGCTATTTCCAACTCTTTAAGAATTTTCTGCAGTTCTTGAGGTGCTAGCCTACTATGTTCTCGCTTTGCTTGGCAAAGCAAGAAAGCTGCTCTTTCCTTTTCCTCCAAGTTTTATTTTGGAGAACATTATTCTCAAAATCTTCGAAAAATGTTGTGAATTTCTAATATTATACTATAAAGTTATCTAACATGTAGTGCTCATGTCAATTTTCATAAACTTGAACCTATAGGCATTCTTACCCCCATTTTATGAATGAAGAAAGGAGGCCAAGAAGTAATAATTAACTTGTCCAAGGTCACCCAGCTAGGAAGAAAAGGACCTTTAACAGTCCGCTTTGCATAATTTATTGAGATTGCTTTCTGTAGCCTAATGAAGGATCGATTTGATGAATGTTCCTTAAGTATTGCAGAGTGCAGTGGGAAGACAGAGTCTACATTTATAGCATATAACATTTAACAGAGATCCATTCAAATCCCAACTAACTTCTTATTTTCTTGACCTAATATTAACAATATTGTGTTAAAACATCTGCTCCCTCTCCAAAAGCAAGTGCCTCTTAGACCAGTGTATTGAACATTTTTGGTTTTTAGGATTACTTTAAGACATTGTTTCTGAACTAAATGATTTATTTGTGCAGTTTGACAAAGTATCTTATCTCCCAGCACACATTCTGACACATCATAGTTACTGAAATTTGTTGTCTGAACTCAGACCTTTCCTATTTCCAAAATAAGTAATTATCTCCAGTCCCAACCCTCATTATTTCCACGTTTAACTATTTTATCACAGTATTTATTGTTTGTCCCCAATATTCTTTCCCTTCATTGGATTACTATTTATAAACATTTTATACATTTTGAATTATTTTATTTATTTTTTGGTGACATCGTAAGTGTATTACTTGGTTAGTACTGTAAGATTAAATATATATGAAGGATCTATGATTTCAACTGTTTTAAGAACCCTATGGTAAGAGAAAATTGGTTACAATGAAACTGTTTTTCTCTTAGAAATGGTAAAGCTGGTTCTTAAGAGAAAATTGGTTACAAAGAACCCTATGGTAAAAAAAAAAAAAAAAAGGAAAAACAACTCAAATTTATTGTAGAAAAAAATGCCTTTCTGCTAATGTGCTAAGTTAAAATAGTCACCTCAACTTAAGTTAAACTACTTGATCAAAAAGGTCTCCCCTGCCCTTTTGATCTAAATTAGATCCACAAATATCTTCACCTAGGTCATTCTGTTCTTTTCCTTCTGAACACTTATTACAGAGTGAAATTTAAATAATAAATATTAATGTAAACCCCATAAGGGCAGGGGTCATGCCTTTTCTGTCCACTATTTCATACTAAGTATTTATTTAGCACAGTGTTCACATATAGAAGGCACTCAATATTCGACAGAGCATAGTTAACAACGACAACTGAAAGTATAGTCACAGGCATTAAGACATCAAATTCAACCAGGAGATTATTTCTAGAAGGCTTAGCTATCATTCTTGACTAGAAATATCAGAATCACTCTGGGGCTATTTTGAGAAATCTAGCATGCCAGCTTGAACTAACCATTCAAGTTCATTCAAGCCAGTGATACAGATGGCATCAACTATAAACAGCAATAATAGTCATGTAACCTGGAATCTGCACTGGAGCCTGAGGTGGCTAGCCCGGACAGGCAGCAGTGATGGACGGAGGGAACAAAAAGGACCTGGGTATCAGAAGGTGAGAAAGTGAAAGTGAAAGCCACTCAGTCATGTCCAACTCTTTGTGACCTCATGGACTGTACAGTCCATGGAATTCTCCAGGCCAGAATACTGGAGTGGGTAGCCTTTCTCTTCTCCAGGAGATCTTCCCAGCCTAGGAATTGAACCCAAGTCTCCCACACTGCAGGCAGAGTCTTTACCAGCTGAGCCATCAGGGAAGCCCAAGAATACTGGAGTGGGTAAGGAAAAGTATAAAGCCACAAATTTTTAATAATTCTGTCATGCCAAACAGCAGAGGAATCTCTGCTTATGTGACAGAATTTTTATGTGACTATCACTAATGCCTTACCCCTTTCCAGGTAACTCCAAACTTGGAATCAGATTACATACCTCTCTTTTCATGCTCACATTCTAACAGAGCTCAGTCTTTGGTTCTGAGACAAATAATCCAAATCAGACACTGACATGGGTTTTCGTCTTTACCTTTCCTTTTCTATCTGCTCAGCCAACTTGGGAACTCAGTCTCTGAGCAGGTTTAAGTCCTACAAGCCAACAGACCCCTTCATCACCCCAACCCCTTCTTTACAAATGAGGTGCTCAGAACGGATGACACCTGTGACACCTGCCTTGCAGGTGAGAGGGACAGTCAGTTCATGTGAGAAGTCTGTCATCTAGATGCTCTATTTTCCTACATATCTTGCATGGGAGAAAAAAATTTTAAGTCCCCAAATAGCACAACACGGACTTACCAGGTGGCACTAGTTGTAAAGAATCTGCCTGCCAATGCAGGAGACGCAAAAGACGTGGGTTCGATCCCTGGGTCAGGAAGATCCCCTGGAGGAGGAAATGGCACCCCCACTCCAGTGTTCTTGACTGGAAAACTGCATGGGCAGAGGAGTCTAGCGGGCTGCAGTCCACGGGGCCGCAAAGAGTGGGACACGAGTGAGCACACATCGAGCACAACATAATGAAACGAATGTTAATGTATCTTTGCCAATTTCAGTCCGAGCTGCCTCCTCACATCACAGGCTGTTGCCTCTAAAAGAGCTGAATTCTTGAGAACCAATACAAAGACACAAAATGTACCCATGAGAGACTTCCCGGGTGGTTCAGTGGCTAAAACTCTGTACTCCCAATGCAGGGGGCCTGGGTTTGATCCCTGGTCAGGGCACTAGACCCTACATGCCACAGCTAAGAGTTCACATGCCACAACTAAAGACTCTGCATGTGACAAATAAGCCCTGGCACAGCCAAATAAAGAAATAAATATTTTGTTATAAACGTACCCATCATCTTAAATCCAAATTAAAATTCAATTTTCCTTTCCTGTGGGGTATGAGCCTGGTTGGTACAATCTTTATGGGTTATTCTCTTTCCTGACAGAGAAAACACTTTGCAGAATGGACAAGCATTACAGGAGGGAAGAGACTGTCCCATTCTTCTAGAAAGAAAAGACTGCAGTGAAAATGATCCTGAGAGTAAAGTGAGATGGAGGTTTGCTTCCAGTAATCTAGATGGCAAAGGAGAAAACTTAAAATTCTTGAAATCACTAAGTAAACAGAGAATGGTGTTAACCCATTCCTTTGTGATTTCCATGAACGTATAGACTGAAGTTTTATGTGTTAAAAGACAGAAAAAAGAATTGCTCGTGCATTTTTTCCCCCTCATGTGGAGATGGAATATGGTATAGGAATTAAAAAGAAAAGCTGTGTTCCCTTATTTTAATGTTCCTTTGACAGATCAGGATCAGGCTGAAACTCAGGTCTGGTTCAAGCCCTACAGGGACCATAATAAAAGTCATTAAGAAAAAAAAAAAATGTCCATTTTCCAGGGTCCTACTTCTTCTAAAGCAGAAACAACAATAAAGAAATCAGAGGTGAAAAGAATTAGTACATCATAAAAAACAGGAAGGAAAAATACTCTCACGTTGACTGTCCCTGAGAGAATTTACTCACATACTTAAACTTATGCAGCAAGTTACCATACCAGGAGCCTCATAAATACTGGCCCCATAATCAAGCTGCAATCATTCATTTTATTTACATTTCATTAGGGGCACTAAGGTAATGATCTGCGGAAGGTTTCACTACAGCCAACGCCAAAGCAAATGGACATCTTAAAGGGAGAGGGCATAAAAAGGGACTGTCATTTGTCCCAACGGCATGGAATTATTAAAGAAACAATCTGCTTAAAAAGTTACTGTGTGCTTTTATGTGTTTCCTACTTGTAACTGCATTCTAAATTATTTTTACTCCACACATTACATGTGAAACAAGACCTGAATCTAACTAAAGAATGTAGACTGAACTTTGAGTATTACATGGAAAACAAACAAACTTCCATGAAAGCGATGCTGCAACCATAATTTCCAATACACCTAGAACATTGGCCATATATATTATAACTTGTTATTTACCGCTGGCAAAATCCATGACAACCTTTCAGGCACTTCCTTAGCAATTTGAATAGCTGCACCAAAGGGCAGAGCGGCAATACACTGAATAAAACATCCAATGCCTGCATTATTCCTTTGAAGGCTGTCAGCCATACATTTTGAATAACCTGAAATGAAGATCAAAAGGGAATAGAATTCATTTATTTATTTATTTTACCTGAGGCAGTGAATGAAAAGAAAGCAAAATTTAGGATAAAAAAAAAAGTTTAAATGTAGGCAAATATCAACACTTTGTTCTGAAGATCCATAAAGCCCAATAATTTCCTCTAAGTCACAAAACATGACATTCAGCCATAAAACTAAAGGCAAGGCAACAAAAAGAGCTATAGAAAAATAAAACCAGATATTCCTTCCTCTCACTCCACTTTTGAGTCACCTTTGAGCTGACCTTCACTCACACAGTTCCTCCTGTATTCTGGTCATGGGCCTCACTTCAGTTCTCTTCAATAATTTCAGCCTGAGAATGGTTCCTCCTTCCTGTGGGGATTCCCTGGGAATCATTCATGTTTCTCTCTCTTTCCTCAAATATGTTTTAAAGACAGGAAGAACGTGATAGAACTCAAGATGGGAAGGAGAAAGAGAGGGTGCATTATTTTGAAATGATTCTAACATGCAAATATCAGTTTAGTATCAGTATCCTAAGCCATCTTTCTATACAGATCCAAAACAAGACGGCTAACGAAAAACAAACAGTAGAAATGACTGTCAAGCAGTTTCACACATAAGCTATTGCACAAGTTTAATGGCCCCATTTAAAACCCTGACATCACTCAGTAACTGATTCTATGCAAAAGATAAATCAACTAACAAGATTCTATGTAGAGTATAACATAATTGTGTGTATGCAGTTGTGTCTGACTCTTTGCAAACCCATGGACTGTAGCCTGCCAGGCTCCTCTGTCCATGGAATTTTCCAGGCAATAATACTGGAGTGGGTTGCCATTTCCTACACTAGGGGATCTTCCTCACCCAAGGATCAAACTCGCATTTCTTTTGTCTCCTGCATTGGAAGGCAGATTCTTTACCTCTGAGCCACCTGGGAAGCTATAACATAATTATCAAATTAATAAGCTAAATACAGCTCCAATACTCAATACTGGAGGCTTTTCCTATGACAACAGAAGCAGCTATTACTGCTGTCCCCACCTACCTGCCAGTAGACACAGAGAGAGCTGATGGGCAGCATTTTCTCCTGCCCTACCTTGGGGATCCAGGCCTTGGGGACCCTCATCACATAAGGCAAGGACACCAGCTGCACTGTGCCAGGACCTTGGGGCCCCACGGGACTTGGTGGCCTCCATGGGGCTCAAGGATTAGGACCCGAGGGGTTCTGGACTACTAAGACAATTTGCCTGAGTGTATGAGCTGGGTCAGACTGTGTGGAACAGCCTAAGAACTCACCCACCATTTCTGGCATAGCTTCCCTGGGGAAGTTTGTTCAGAGGTCTCAAATGAGTGATCTCAATGTGAACTGTTAAAAAAGAGCTCACTTGAAAACTTGTGGCTGTTGAAGAAAAAGCAACTTAAAATGGAGATTCTGACTCTAAGGGTTTTTATTTGGGCCTTTAAGTCAGTGAGTTTCTCTTGAGTCCAAGTTTTACTTGTTCGTAAAACGGAAGTCATAACACTGCCTCAATACCAGGAAGTAGTCATGTTCATGTATTTCTTTCTTCAGAGAAAAGTTTTAAAATCCAAGGATATGGCAGCAGAATTCTCAGAAGCCAGTAACTTACACTCATGTATACTATTCCTCCCTCCCCTGTTCACTGCGGCCAGACCTGTCAAGATGATGGAATATCATCCCCATGATCTGATTACCCATCGGCTGGCTCTGAGTTCATCAAAACGAAATGATCATGTGTGGGCCTGACCTAATCAGGTAAATCCTTCAAAAGAAAGTAAAGCAGCAGAGAGTGGCTTCACTGGCCCAGCCCAGAGAAGACGGAAAACAGGGCGAGCTTGACAGTTGTAAGGAGCTGAATTCTGCTGGCAACATGAGCTGGGAGAACAGAGCTGAGCCCTTCCCACACTTCTGATGTCCAGAACTAGGAGATAATAAATAAGTGTTGTCTTAAGTCACTAAGTTTATGGTAATTTATTACACAACAATAGAAAACTGGCACAGAGCAGATCTGTAAATTCATGTTTTTTTTTCCATAACTACTGGGAAAAGAGGCATCAGAAGTAACACAGTACACACGCAATACACACAATGAAAAAGGGAGAGAGGGGGGAGAGATTTGAGATGTATTGGGCCAGACATTCTGGTAGCTGCTTAACAAATGTCTCTTGTAAAGAAACAGTTTTATTTAGAAAGAAGTTATAGTGTCTTCTATTACTCTAAAATAAAGTTTCAAATTAAAGCCAAATTACCACCAACTTAACACAAGTTTTAACCTTCTTATCATGATACAGATCTTGTAACTAGCAAAAGGATATAATCCAAAGTTGGCTTTGAACATTTTTATTTTAAAGACTCTAGAGCAACCAATGGGTAGGTGATTGCAACCTTGAAAACAACTATACAAAATAAAGTTATGCTTATCATATTGGTCATTCAGAAATAATTTTCTCTCTTAATGGGCAAACTAATCCATTATTTTAGAAATAGATGCAACATAACATACACAGCAATACAAAAAACAGTTACACCAAAGCTATTGAGAATAAAGTATGAATTGTGACCTTTTTTAAACAGAAAAATCAGAAAATACCTCACAATGTTTTGAAAATAGGAATCATGCACAACCACAGAGCAGAAAGTAGGAGGAGGGCTATCTGTACCTTTAAAAATCTCAACATCTATGCGAGATCTGTAAAGTTAACATCACCAGAACCCTTCAGGTTCCTTAAAAACTGAAACTGACTTATCAGACAAGACTGGTGAATGCAAAGTATACCCTTTGCAGCTTCAGAATCATTTTTACATTTCTACCATTCATCATGCTCTAACTTTAATTCTTTAAAAAGAAAAAAAGGGATTTCCCTCATGGTCCAGTGGTGAAGACTCAGTGCTCCCAATGCAGGGGGCTCAGGTTCGATCCCTGATCAGGGAACTAGATCCCACATGCCCCAATTAAGAATGTGCATGCCTCAACTAAAGATCCTGAATGCCTCACTGGTGTGGCCAAATAAATAAATAAATATTAAAAAGAGAAAAGAAGAAAACATAAGAACTAAGCATAGCCTCAAAATATTTCAGAATGCAACCACAGGGAAAAGACAGCACTGTTCTTCAGTAAGGACACTGTTCTCTGCATTTCAATTTTTCCAGAAGAACGAATGGAAATATTCAAACAAGTACTAAAAAGTTTTAAGTACTATTAGTAGTAATTTTTGCTTAAAGACAGAACTTGACAAAGTGAATTCACCATGCCATCCTATTAAGCCAATATGCTTCTCGGAATTCATTACTGTCTTAATTTTCAGTTGAGTTCAGTTGCTCATTTGTGTCCGACTCTGCGACCCCATGGACTGCAGCATGCTAGGCCTTCCTGTCCATCATCAACTCCCAGAGTTTACTCAAACTCATGCCCATTGAGTCAGTGATACCATCCAACCATATCATCTTCTGTCATCCCCTTAATTTTATATAAAATTTATATAAAATTTCTTAATTTTATATAAAATTTATATAAAATTTCTTAATTTTATAGAAATATATTTTAGCTGTTGTTTTACAGCTTGCAAGAGATAATGACATCAAGAACTATTTGGACATGTGGAATTTCCCTGCAGTCACTACTCATTTTTTAGAAGTGGTAACAACTTTAGAACATAAGGAAGAATCTTTAAACATTCTTTAATCTCAGAGAGTGATTTTTATATCTCAACCAAAAAGTGAACAGTCAGGTTTTACCAGAAACGCTAACTACAGTTTCCATTCATAAGTGCTTGCTCTGGGTAAGTTCTTGACATGCATTGTGTGTGTTAGTCGCTTAGTTGTGTCCAACTCTGCAAGCCCATGGACTTGTAGCCTGCTAGGCTCCTCTGTCCACTGAATTCTCTAGGTATCTCTGGAGTGAGGTGCCATTTTCTTCTCTAGGGGAATCTTCCCAACCCAGCGATCAAACCTGAGTCTCCTGCATTGCAAACAGATTAAGTTCTGAGCCACCAGGGAAGCCTCTGCCATGCATCATCACATTTAATTCCATGGGGTGATACTTTCATCAACCTTATTTCGTTGGTAATGAAATTAAGACCTGGAAAGGTTACTTAACTTATTTAAAGTTAAGTGGAGTGGTAAGTGGTAGAACTAGGATGGCCAGTCTGCACAGCCAAAATAAGCAAGCAATCCCCAGATGAACCATCTTTGATGACACGGTTCCCCTCAATGAAACAACAGAGGTGTGACACCTATTGCAGCTCCTCTACCAAAACAGGAGAAATCGATGGAAAATTTTTCCATAATCCAACAATGTGAGATCTATATGAGGAAAACAACACACTTACACTCCCCCTACTCTCACACAGACACACTTTCACGCCGGAATCAATAACTGAGTGTCATCTCAAATTGCATGAAAGTTACTAGCTATTTAATTACACCTAAATAAATGTATAATGTGCAAATTAGACAGATTGCATTCATTTCTAAACACAGAGTAAGCTGATATAATTAATCCAAGACCAAAAAGAAAATCATTAAGAAACTTAACTGAGAATACAAAGTTATCTCCAACAGCTTTTATCACACAAGCTAAATTACAAGGGCAGTTATAAAGTACATGCACACACAAACTTGTATATATGACAGTCTGGAATATAGAAAATAACGACTCTGTACTTAAGAATGTAGTATAGAATCATGTTGTGAAAGCTATTTTCTTAGTAAAGGTACAGCTGATTTACAATGTTGTGTTAGCTTCCATTGTACAGCACGGTGATTCAGATATTCACATATATAGTATTCTCCTTCAGACTCTTTTCTCTTATAACTTATTACAATATATTGAGCATAGTTCCCTGTGCTATACAGTAGCTCCTCGTTGTTTACCTGTTTTACATATAGTAGTGTGTATATGTTAATCCCAAACTCCTAATTAATCCCCAACCCCTCTACTATCCCCTTTGGTAACTATAAGATTGTTTTCTATGTCTGTGAAGCTATTTCTATTTTGTAAATAAGTTCATTTGTAAGTTCACTTGCCTCTAAAGCATTCAATTTTTTAAGATTCTACAAATATGTGATATCATGATATTTGTCTTTCTCTGACTTCACTGAAAAAGAAAATTTTTATCATGTTATATACTCTTTTAATATAATTGTCAGTATTCGAATCCAGAAGTTTTGCTGTAAATTAAAATACCATATTAATCACAAGTATTTTATATACATAAAAAATATGTTTGTAATGGAGACACTGAAAAGTTATCTCTCCTATAGAAGAAAATACACAAATTGATAAGACTAGTATACACTCTCAGAGACATATAACAAATACATGAATAGATATTTCTCAGAAAATAACACATAAGGAGGAAAATAAAATTAAGCATAAAATGTTTTGATAGTAAATTAAATGCAAATTAAAGTAACAATAAAATATCACTTTACACACAAAATGGCAAAATATAAGCAGTGTTAAAACACCTATTCCTATAGAACTGCCATATGACCCAGCAATCCCACTTCTGGGCATACACACCGAGGAAACCAGAACTGAAAGAGACACGTGTACCCCAATGTTCATCGCAGCACTGTTTATAATAGCCAGGACATGGAAGCAACCTAGATGTCCATCAGCAGACAAATGGATAAGAAAGCTGTGGTATATATACACAATGGAATACTACTCAGCCATTAAAAAAGAATACATTTGAATCAGTTCTAATGAGATGGATAAAACTGGAGCCCATTAGACAGAGTGAAGTAAGCCAGAAAGAAAAACACCAATACAGTATACTAACGCATATATATGGAATTTAGAAAGATGGTAACGATAACCCTATATGCAAGACAGAAAAAGAGACACAGATGTATAGAACAGACTTTTGGACTCTATGGGAGAAGGCGAGGGTGAAATGATCTGAGAGAACAGCATCAAAACATGTATATTATCAAGTGTGAAACAGATCGCCAGCCCAGGTTGGATGCATGAGACAAGTGCTCGGAGCTGGTGCACTGGGATGACCCAGAGGGATGGGATGGGGAGGGCGGTGGGAGGGGGGATCAGGATGGGGAATACATGTAAATCCATGGCTGATTCATGTCAATGTATGGCAAAAACCACTACAATATTGTAAAGCAATTAGCCTCCAACTAATAAAAATAAATGAAAAAAAAAATAAAACACCTATTTCTGATTGGGATAAAGAAAAAGATGGTTCTCATCAAATCACTAGCTAGTAAAAATACATATACATATTATTTCTTCTCTTTAGTTCAGTATGGATATTTTCCATTAACCTGTTCTCTAGTTCATGAATACTGTCTCTACTGTGTCTAATCTGGTTTCAAACCTATTCACATAGTTCCTAATTTTGGTTACTGTATTTTTCAGTCATAACATTTTCTAATTGCCTTTATTGCCACAAATTTCAATTCCCTAGTGAAACTTTCCAATTTTTCTTTTCTTTTAAAAAAAAAAAATTAGTCATGTTATTTTAAGTCCCTACACTGTAACCTCAATCTCTGGGGCAAAATTCCAAAATTATGTTCTCTTTATTTTCTCTTCTATTTTGGTCATATGGTTTTGTCTCTTAGTATACCTATAACTTTCAATTATTAGGTTTTGTGTGAAAAAAAATGAAGAATCTAAGTCAGTGTTTCCCTCACCCCACCCAGGGTATTACAATGACACAGATAAACTGTTTATCATTTTTATATGTTGTAACCTTTAAATCCACAAACGACTGCAATAGTCAATACTTTTTTACCACTTAAAAACCAAGGTTTAACCCCTCGGGAGAGAGATTACCTACCTCAAGAACACATACTCTAAATAATGTCATCTTTTACCAAAAAGGGTTATTCTTCCTCTTCTAGACAAAGGATGAATCACAGACTGAGCTAATTCCAAGTTGTTGCACTTTTCATATGACTTAGCCTACTTCTGACTTGCCTCTGTTTCTACAGAGCAGGCCCTCTAGGGTGTTCAACTGATAGTATGGTGGATTTTGACCCAACTCCTCTCTAAACTCATGACTAGAACACAGAAATGAGCATCCTGACTGTAGAACCAAATAAGAAAAAATTCTTTTGATTAAAAGGGATCAGTCTGCTAAATTCAGGCAACTGACTCATTTCATGAAGCTATTTTTCTTCCTGGATTGCAGGCAATTCTTAACTATATATGAATAGAACACATAGAAAATTTCTATGCAACTTAAGAACATTCAGTTTTATATCCCTTTTAATTGTAGTGTTTCTTACACTAGAGAGTATATTTCACACTAACAGTCCTTCACTTTACAAGGCACTAGAAGCACTCCAGGAGCAAGCCATCTACCATGATTGCTATGTAATGCTTATTTGAGAATAGGGTTCATTGTGATATGACAGTTAAAAAAGAGGTAAAGATACTGAAGAATAAAAATTATTATTTGTACATGATATAATGTTATGTCAAAAAAGCCAAACAGAATCAACTGAAAAACTATCAGTTAATGAAAGAGTTAAGTAACTTGGACAGATCCCATATAAATATACAAAATCCAACACTTTTGCTACCAATAACAGAGAGAAAATGTGATTTCAAAAATTCTATCTAAACATAAAAATAGTTTAAAATACTTCAAGGTATCTTATAGAGAAAACTATGATCTACAAGAAAAAGGAAAAAAAACACTTTACAAAGAGAAACTATTATTATTATTGTTAAGTTGAAAATAATAAATGCTACTAGAATGAAAAAAAGATACCATAAGATGACAATTCCTTCTAAATGAAATATTTTTAATATTCCACTTAGGGAAAACTGACATGGTGACTGAACCACAAACAGAATTCTAACATTTACCTAGAAAAAAAGATGAATGAATGAAAAATGAATAGATCAAAAAAAAAAAAAATAAGAGATGAGCCAGCCTATCACATAAAAACTTGAAGAAAAATAAACATGAAAATACATGTCTACAGTTTTTAAAAACAGTGTGGTACTGGTTAAAGAGCACAGGCATATATTAAATATGATGAAGTATAACAAATCAGCAGGGAGAGAGTTATTTACTAGTGGGAGAAGGGAATAACTGCTTAGCAAAATGGGAGGAAAATGTCATCCTACTATGTACAGAACAGATTACAAATCCATTTAGAGAAGCATTTTGTGACTGTTGGTATGAGACACAACAGTATTGGAGATTAAAAAATGAAGACAGTCTAGGAGTACAATAAACGAAGGAGCACACACAAAAGTGCACTGCCCCTAAACCCTTCTAGTGGGAAATATTATGCTAACTTGAATAAGCTCTGATAAAACTTGGCAGGTGCTAAGTGAGACATTCACTGCATGTCTCAATGCCTTCTCATCCAAACATACAGTCCTGACATACAGTAGATGCTCAAGTGTTTATGGAATAACAAATTACAGTAAGTATTTTAAAATAATATGAGTACTCTCCTATGTGTGGTTCTCATAGAAGAACCTGGGCTCTCCTCATCCTTCTACTTCCAAAGAAGGAAAGTTCATTGCAATTTGTCCCTGGTAGAATAATTAGAGGGAAAGAGAGCAAGAGTTTATTAAAGAAAGACATCTTTTAAGTTTTTCACTTTATGCCAGGCACTGTACTCAGGAGAGAGAGATTCCAAGCAAAAGGATAAAATAAAAAATGGAAGAAAGTATTTCTGAGTATCAAAGAAGATATTGCTAAAGATCACAAGCATAAGACCAAAGACCCAACACTTCAGTTTTATGACTTTCTAAAAGCAAAGACAGGTAGCTTAAGAACTCAGAGATGAAGATTACATAAGAAAAAGACATTTCTATGAAAAGAAAAAACCTTTTTCATTAGCTTATATTATGAAGTCATTTTATTTTATTTGTTTAACACATTTACACCACATTTCATATATACCAGAAACTCTTCTAGGCGCTTTTACAAATTTTATTTCATTTCATATTTCACTATAAGGCACTGATAAAAGACAATGAAAATACCAACAACTGGAAAGATACACTGTGCTCACAGATTGGAAGAATTAATATTGTTAAAATGATCATCCCACTTAAGACAATCAATAAAATACCTAGCCAAAAAAGGCCAATGACATTTTTCACAGAACTAGGACAAATAATTCTATTTTTTTATGGAAACATGGAAGACCTTTAATAGCCAAAACAACCTGGAGAAAGAAGAACAAAGCTAGAGGTATCATGAGCCCTGGTTTCAAACTATGCTACAAAGCTACAATAATCAAAACAGTATGGTACTGGCACGCACGTGTGCACACACACACACACACACACACAAAGACACATAGATCAATAGAATAGAAAGATGAAAGAGACCAGAAATGAACACACTTATATGGTCAATTAATCTACAACAAAGGAGACAAGAAAATACAATGGAAAAAAGACAGCCTCTTTAATAAATGATGCTGAGAAAACAGGATAGCTATATGCAAAAGAATAAAAATAGGCTAGTTTTTCACACCACATACAAAAGTAAACTCAAAATGCATTAAAGACTTAAATGCAAGACTTGAAACCATAAGATTTCTAAAAAAAAAAACAACATAAGCAGTATGCTTTCTGACATAGGTCTTAGCAATTTTTTTTTAATGTATCTCCTTAGGCAAAGGAATCAAAAGCAAAAATAAACAAATGGGACTACTCACACTAAAAAGCTTTTGCACAGCAAAGAAAACCATCAACAAAACGAAAAGGTTGCCTACTATGACATCTGCAAGCAATATATTGAATAAGGGGTTACTATACAAAAATATCAAGTGGGCCTTAGAAAGCATCACTACGAACAAAGTTAGTGGAGGTGATAGAATTCCAGTTGAGCTATTTAAAATCCTGAAAGATGATGCTGTGAAAGTGCTGCATTCAATATGCCAGCAAATTTGGAAAACTCAGCAGTGGCCACAGGACTGGAAAAGGTCAGTTTTCATTCCAATCTCTAAGAAAGGCAATGCCAAAGAATGCTCAAACTACCGCACAATTGCACTCATCTCACATGTTAGTAAAGTAATGCTCAAAATTCTCCAAGCCAGGCTTCAGCAATACGTGAACCGTGAACTTCCAGATGTTCAAGCTGGTTTTAGAAAAGGCAGAGGAACCAGAGATCAAATTGCCAACATCTGCTGGATCATCAAAAAAGCAAGAGAGTTCCAGAAAAGCATCTATTTCTGCTTTATTGACTACGCCAAAGCCTTCGACTGTGTGGATCACAATAAACTGTGGAAAATTCTGAAGGAGATGGGAATACCAGACCACCTGACCTGCCTCTTGAGAAACCTGTATGCAGGTCAGGAAGCAACAGTTAGAACTGGACATGGAACAACAGACTGCTTCCAAACAGGAAAAGGAGTACATCAAGGCTGTATTTTGTCACCCTGCTTATTTAACTTATATGCAGAGTACATCATGAGAAACGCTGCGCTGGAAGAAGCACAAGCTGGAATCAAGATTGCTGGGAGAAATATCAATAACCTCAGATATGCAGACGACACCACCCTTATGGCACAAAGTGAAGAAGAACTAAAGAGCCTCTTGATGAAAGTGAAAGAGGAGAGTGAAAAAGTTGGCTTGAAGCTCAACATTCAGAACACTAAGATCATGGCATCTGGTCCCTCACTTCATGGGAAATAGATGGGAAGACAGCAGAAACAAAGTCAGACTTTATTTTTGGGGGCTCCAAAATCACTGCAGATGGTGATTGCAGCCGTGAAATTAAAAGACGCTTGCTCCTTGGAAGGAAAGTTATGACCAACCTAGATAGCATATTAAAAAGCAGAGACATTACTTTGCCAACAAAGGTCTGTCTGGTCAAGGCTATGGTTTTTCCAGTGGTCATGTATGGATGTGAGAGTTGGACTGTGAAGAAAGCTGAGCGCCAAAAAATTGATGTTTTTGAATTGTGGTGTTGTAGAAGATTTTTTCTTGAGAGTCCCTTGGACTGCAAGGAGATCCACCCAGTTCATCCTAAAGGAGATCAGTCCTGGGTGTTCACTGGAAGGACTGATGCTGAAGCTGAAACTCCAGTACTTTGGCCACCTCATGTGAAGAGTTGACTCATTGGAAAAGACCCTGATGCTGGGAGGGATTGGGGGCAGGAGGAGAAGGGGACGACAGAGGATGAGATGGCTGGATGGCATCAGCGACTAAATGGGCATGAGTTTAAGTAAACTCCGGGAGTTTGTGATGGACAGGGAGGCCTGGCGTGCTGTGATTCATGCGGTTGCAGAGTCGGACGCAACTGAGCAACTGAACTCAACTGAAATGAACTGATACAAAAATATATAAAGAATTCATAAAACTCAACATGAAAATAACCCAATCAATCAAATTAAAAACTGGGCAGAAGACTTGAATCAACATTTTCCAAATAAGACATACAGATGGTTAACAGGCACATGAAAATATGATCAACATCACTAATAATCAAGGGAATGCAGACCA